>NC_041358.1:6775382-6900382 GCF_900634415.1 Cottoperca gobio | reverse complement strand
TTAACGCGTTAATTTGACAGACCTACTAACAATACAACCTATTTACAAGAAATAGGCTTAATATCTAGAATATTAACGCATAAACTTGTGGGGGATCATCCATCCATCCATCCATCGTCTACCGCTTATCCGGGGTCAGGTCGCGGGGGCAGCAGCTCCAATAAGGAACCCCAAACTTCCCTTCTCCGGGCCACATCCTCCAGCTCCGACTGGGGGATCCCGAGGCGTTCCCACGCCAGTAAGGAGGTATAATCTCTCCACCGAGTCCTGGGTCTTCCCCGGGTCTCCTCCCAGCTGGACGCGCCTGGAACACCTCCCAAGGGAGGCGCCCAGGTGCCATCCTTACTAGATGCCCGAACCACCTCAACTGGCTTCATTCAACGCAAAGGAGCAGCAGCTCTACTCCGAGTCTCTCACGGATGGCTGAACTTCTCACCCTATCTCTAAGGGAGACGCCAGCCACCAGTCTGAGAAAACCCATTTTGGCCGCTTGCACCCGCGATCTCGTTCGTGGGGATCAATAAAGGCTTAAATTGTCTTAATGTCCAGAATTTAACCACTTGATGTAATATTTCATACAATAGGTGGCAGAATGCGCCTTTAACGTTCCTGTCTAGATATTTGCAAATAAACAACATACAAACAAGTAAATCTGAAAACTTGGGAGTTGTTGGAAGGTGCATATTTCTTCCTTTGATAGAAGTAGGCCAGCAGTTTCCCCCTGCTTCCACTTTGTGTTAAATTGGGGAAAAAAGTGCATTTCCAAAATACTCTTTCTTTACACGACCTCCAGACACAATGTACAGATCACCCACATGATAACTTCTTCTTGGCTTGAAAACCGACTAACAGCAGCAGACACAGGAAACCACTGTTCTCATTTCATGATGTGCATGCCGCCAAAATGTGCCTACTTTGGGTTGATTAATCAAAAACTCACCTCCATTTCTGTTCTGACTCTTGACCCTTCTGTAATCGTTGTACAGTGGTTCCAAGTATTTGTAGCAATCCACTGCGGTGCCAGTTAACCTCCTGTACATCGCTCCGAGTAGACGAACATATCTAAAGACAAAAAACATCAGATGGTTGGAAAAGATTCACAAATAGCCCAGTATGAGTAAGCAGATATTATTTTTGCAAGGCTGTTTGTCCAATAGCCTTTAGTAGTTTCTAGAATGAGTCAATCTTTCTATCTCAAAAGCAGTTTCTAGAATTACATTTACTTAACATACACATTTTTATTGGCAGTTAGGTTTTCACATACAAGGAATTTGCCTTGGTGTTTTGCTGCATTACAATAAACATAGTAAGATAAAATAAAAGATAAAAAGCAATTACTGCAATAGTCAAGAAACATTAATAAAATAGAAACGGTGACAACTAAAATATGAAAAACAACATGGACAATATATCCGTTTTTAAAATTAAAGAGCTGCACATTTTGGAGCAGGAATTTTGAAAATATTGTCGTAGGAATGTGAAAGAGTTCACAGTGTAATGCAAAGAGAACATACGCAATGTACTAAGAGACCAAAATATGTGCTTTAACATAACACATTGAGACAGTTTTCTGTATTTATCAACTATCAATTTCTTATTATTATTATTATTTATAAATCTACATGGTGACAGTGTGCACAGTGTCCTATGTTTTGTTGGTTGGTTGGTTGATGAAGGGAATACAGCACAAATGCTCACTTTTTCTCTCAATGGATTGAGATAGAAACTCACTTGAAATCTTCGTTTTTTATGAACTCAACGATGATGTCTTTTTCAGGTTGAATCTGCAGCATCTTCAGAGTGAGGCAGAGGAAGGGAGTGGGCTTGATGTTTCCTCCAAAAACTCCACAGACAAACTTCAACTCCATGGCTTTGTCCACAATCAGCTCAGCTGTGGATGACACAACATGCACACACTTTATATAACAATCACTGTGAAATACCAAAGGACAAAAAGAAAATGTCTCATTATTGTGTAATATGATTTATTTTGTTGTGTTTATTCTCTAGTAAAAAGTAAACAATAAACCCCAATAATAGGCTGATGGACAGTACAAATTACAATATTTATGATCAAATATATATTTGTTATATTTTTTTAAATGAAAATAGACCTTGCAAATATATATGCAAAGTTAACTAAGGAACAGGCTAAAGCTGAGCAGATATACCAGGAACTGCTAGAAAGGGATCTTGAACCTGCAGACAAACAGATGCTTTACAACAACTACGCAAAATATTTAAACTTCGATCGAAAAGAGTACCAAAGGTCACTAAGATATCACATGAAGGCAGCAGAGATACCGCAACAATCCTTCTTTCGGGAGAACAGCATCAAAGTTCTGGAGAAGATTAGAGACAAAGGCAGGGACAGAATGTGTAGAGAAATAGAGAAGTTTCTGGAAAAAATATAGGTATTGCATTACCTTAAGGAATCTCCATTCATCCATCCATCGTCTACCGCTTATCCGGGATCGGGTCGCGGGGGCAGCAGCTCCAGTAAGGAACCCCAATCTTCCTTTCTCCGGACCACATCCTCCAGCTCCGACTGGGGGATCCTGAGGCGTTCCCAGGCCAGTGAGGAGATATAATCTCTCCACCGAGTCCTGGGTCTTCCCCGGGGTCTCCTCCCAGCTGGACGAGCCTGGAACACCTCCCTAGGGAGGCGCCCACCTCAACTGGCTCCTTTCAACGTAAAGGAGCAGCGGCTCTACTCCGAGTCTCTCACGGATGGCTGAGCTTCTCACCCTATCTCTAAGGGAGACGCCAGCCACCCGTCTGAGAAAACCCATTTCGGCCGCTTGTACCCGTGATCTCGTTCTTTCGGTCATGACCCAGCCTTCATGACCATAGGTGAGGGTAGGAACGAAGATCGACCGGTATATTGAGAGCTTTGCCTTCTGGCTCAGCTCTCTTTTCGTCACAACGGTGCGGTAAAGTGACTGTAATACCGCCCCCGCTGCTCCGATTCTCCGGCCAATCTCTCGCTCCATTGTCCCCTCACTCACGAACAAGACCCCGAGGTACTTGAACTCCTTCACTTGGGGTAATGGCTCATTCCCTACCCGGAGTAGGCAATCCACCGGTTTCCTGCTGAGAGCCATGGCCTCAGATTTGGAGGTGCTGATCCTCATCCCAACCGCTGCACATTCGGCTGCGAACCGATCCAGTCACTGTTGAAGGTCACAGACCGATGGTGCCATAAGGACCACATCATCTGCAAAGAGCAGCGATGAGATCCTCAGGTCACCGAACTGCAACCCCTCTCCTCCACGACTACGCCTCGATATCCTATCCATGAAAATCACGAACAGGATTGGTGATAAAGCGCAGCCCTGGCGGAGGCCAACATTCACGGGAAACGAGTCCGACTTACTGCCGAGTATACGGACACAACTCTCGCTTTGGGCGTACAGGGATTGGATGGCCCTCAAAAGTGACTTCCTCACCCCATACTCCCGCAGCACCTCCCACAGTATCACCCGGGTGACCCGGTCATACGCCTTCTCCAGATCCACATGTAGACCGGATGGGCATACTCCCAGGCCCCCTCCAGGATCCTTGCAAGAGTAAAGAGTTGGTCTGTTGTTCCACGACCAGGACGGAATCTGCATTGTTCCTCTTCAATCAGAGGTTCGACTACCGGCCGAACCCTCCTTTCCAGTACCTTGGAGTAGACTTTACCAGGGAGGCTGAAAAGTGTGATACCCCTGTAGTTGGCACACACTCTCTGGTCCCCCTTTTTAAATAGGGGAACCACCACCTAGGCACTGTCCCAGACTTCCATGCAATGTTGACGAGGCGTGTCAACCAAGACAGCCACTCAACACCCAAAGCCTTCAGCATTTCTGGACGGCTCTCATCAACCCCTGCGGCTTTGCCACTGTGGAGTTGTTTGACTACCTCAGTGACTTCCATCAGGGAAATTGACGATGATCCCCCATCAGCTTCCAGCTCTGCCTCAACCATATAGGGCGTGTTAGTTGGATTCAGGAGTTCCTCAAAGTGCTCCTTCCACCGGCCGATAACCTTCTCAGTTGAAGTCAGAAGGGTCCCACCCTTGCTGTACACAGCTTGGATGGTTCCTCGCTTTCCCCTCCTGAGGTGCCGGATGGTTTTCCAGAAGCACCTTGGTGCCGACCGAAAGTCCTTCTCCATAGCTTCTCTTCTAAAGGAATCTGTAAGTACTTAATAATCGAGCTGTGTCCATTAAAGGCAGGTTTCTAAAAGTGTCTGGACTTTTGTAGTTAACATTCGTAGTTAATGGAAGACAGAGGCTCTTGATTTTTATGAAACACGCCGAATCCTTCACTAACACTGATTGTTAACATGTTGAAATTATTTGTTAAAATAGATTTTGAATGGATGTTGTTTTCCTTAACTTAGTGTATAAATCTGCTCAGGTTTACACAGTGTACTCTCTCAATTCTTTTTTTTTTTTACTTTTAATGGTGGGGAGGGGGGTGACAGATATGTCATGTCATATGTCTTTTAAGCTACTGAGTGCCTAAATTTCCCTCGGGATCAATAAAGTATCTATCTATCTGTAACCATGATGTTTTCCTTTGCACTGTATTTTAAGAACACCGTACACTCTATAGCCTTTGAAATTTGCTTTGCTGAAAGCTTTGAGTTGTGAAATATAAAACTGTGATGTAATGTAATACTTCATTTTAAAATGAATATTATGGCCATATACAACTGATTGTATGTATAGAAAATATGTCAAGTTTGCTTAAATTGTACAAATTAATAAACATGCATTATATACACTATGAAAAGTAGTTTTAACTCTTTTTGTTTTGGTTGTTACTATATACAAGAACTTCAAATACACGACACATCATTTTGCAGTACTGCACTTAGGCTGCTGATGGACGGTAATTAAACTTTACATTTTGAAGTTAACATGGATGAGCATTAAACAAATGAAGCTGTATAACAGAGGTATGTGAACGTGTTGGGAACCAAACAATAACCTGCTTACACCAGCAGGTGGAAGCAGCAGAGCGTCATAATGCAGGTGTCTCCAGGTGACAGCTGTCCCAGCTCTTCATACTGACACTCAGCAAACAGCTGCTGCTCAAAGTGAACACATAATACACTGCTCAAAAAAATTACAGGAACACTTTTGAATCAGAGTATAACATCAAGTCAATTAAACGTCTGGGATATTGATCTGGTCAGTTAAGTAGCAGAGGGGGTTGTTCGTGAGTTTTTGCTGCTTTGGTGTTAATGACATTAACAACAGGTGCACTAGAGGGGCAACAATGAGACGACCCCCAAAACAGCAAAGGTTTTCCAGGTGGAGGCCACTGACATTTTTTCCCTCCTCATCTTTTCTGACTGTTTTTCACTAGTTTTGTATTCAGTCAGTGTCACTACTGGGAGTATGAGGCGATACCTGGACCCTACAGAGGTTGCACAAGCAGTCCAGCTCCTCCAGTATGAGCACATGTGACAGACGTGAAAGGGTCTAGAGAAGCCGTGGAGAATGTTATGCTGCCTGTAACATTGTTCAGCATGACCGGTTTGGTGGTGGGTCAGTGATGGTCTGGGGAGGCATATCCATGGAAGGACGCACAAACCTCTGCAGGCTAGACAACGGCCCCCTGACTGCCATTAGGTATCGGGATGAAATCCTTGGACCCATTGTCAGACCCTACGCTGGTGCAGTGGGTCCTGGGTTCCTCCTGGTGCACAACAATGCTTGGCCTCATGTTGCGAGAGTGTGCAGGCAGTTCCTGGAGGATGAAGGAATTGATTCCATTGACTGGCCCCCACGTTTGCCTGACCTAAATCCAAATAGAACACCTCTGGGACATAGTTTTTCATTCCATCCGATGCCGTCAGGTTGTACCTCAGACTGTCCAGGAGCTCAGTGATGCCCTGGTCCAGATCTGGGAGGAGATACCCCAGGACACCATCCGTCGTCTCATTAGTAGCCGCAATGTTGTCAGGCATGCATACAAGCACGTGGGGGAAATACACAGTACTGAGTACCATTTTGAGTTGCTGGAATGGAATTTCAGCAAAATGGACAAGCCTGCCGCATCAATTTTTCAATTAGATTTTCGAGGTGTCTTTGAATTCAGCCCTCTGTAGGTAGATAATTTTAATTTCCATCAAACGATGTGGCATCCTTTCGTTCCTACCACATTACCCAGTTCATATCAGTATTGATATCCAGCATTATTTCTTCCCCCATTGAAATCTGATGTGGTTTCAAAGTGTTCCTTTAATTATTTTGAGCAGTGTATAAACATGTACCAGTGCTGACCAAATTGACTTGTGTCCTCTGTAGTGGACATTTTGTTCTCTTGTACTCTTGTGAGCCACTGTATCAATCCCTGCTGTATTGTACAGAGGACATTCTGGGCTTTTCAGTGATATGTCATTGGTTAGAGTGACATGCTGGGAAGTTCCTCTTTCTTTTCATTCAAAATGGCCGGCATACCAACAACAACATTTTATCGAAAGAGGAGAGGTAAGTCAAATACTGTTAATATATTGGGTTTTTTAATATGAACATCATATTGTTTATTAACCTGTTAGGAATGATATTATTAGTTCTGAAAGCAGTTAAATAATTTGTGTTTTTATATAACAGCTCTTTTATTAATGTCCATTCTAGTGGACACCAAGACCATCTTCATGTACTTAATGACTCAACAGTGTTGCAGGAGACAGATCTGAAGCAGAATGTATTCTGTACCAGATAGTTGAGGGAGATTCAGATTTGGAGCTGTCAGATGATGAGAGAGATCAGAACTTCACACCAGGGATAGAAGAGCTTGAAGAAGAAGAGGAAGAAGATGCAGATGCTCAGATGAGCAGACAGATACAGACACAGACACAGAGACAGATAGGGACGAGCAGGATAGATGTCGGCCTCTGTGGGCCAAGAGTAGCATGTATGTTGTACATTCAATCCAATCAGATGTGTGTAAGGTTTTAATTATTATTCCTATTATTTCATTTTGTTTATTATAGTTTTTTTCTCAAACTATATAGATTCACACCTGTGCTACCTGGGCTTCCTGACTGTCAAGGTGACCCTACAACCCATGCAGATTCCACAACCAGAGCCATCTGTGCGCAGGCAAGGCACATGATGCCAGAGATGGTGGATATCAAGCATGCAGAAAGATGCAGACATCAGGGCTGCAAAGACGTACATGAGGTGTACCAAATGCAAGATGTTTCTCTGCATTACAAAACAGAAAATATGCTTCCAGGAGTATCACAGCTAAAAATGCAAGGAATAAATGAAGAATGAGGAAGGAAACAGTCAAACAAAGGATTAAAACTTTTGATCGGAATTGACAATGTTTATACATCAGGCTTTTATTTTGAGAGCAGTTAAGCAGAAGACTAGTTTTGTTGTAGTCTCTAAATATACAGCATTATTCAGATACAAATTATTATTATTTTTAATGAAAAGGTGAATGTATTCTTGATTTCATCACTCTACAACACTAATATGTTACATATTTTATCTTTTAATTTAATCTGTTTTTTCACACTAAAATGGTCTTCAGGTCCATTACAGTGGACACAGTAAAAAATAAAAAATAATTTAAAAAAGTCTAAATTGCAAGATGTTTTATTAACCCCAAATAGGTAGGAAATCACAAACAAGGAATTTGAAAGACACATTTTTTCCTCAGTTCCCATGAGGATAAGATAATGCACATGACACCTTAATATTTCTGTTTGATATGTACTCAAGGACATATCATGCACTGTCACTGTCTCTATAAACCCTACATACTGTATATAGACATGTACATATACAAGTGTAGGCCTAAATATCCATCAGTTTAATACATATTTCTTTGCGCTATTTATATTGTTTACAACTAACAGAAACACCTGACTTGTATATAAACATGTTATTCATGTTATTGGTCATATATAGGCCGAATACTCCAAACTGCTGTTTGGGGCATAGGCAAAAACAACAGTCAGAGGCGAAGGCTTAACCCCATATCGAATTTTATTTGTGAGTGTGTGTATGTGTGCTGTCAGTATGAGCGCATGACAGTGCATCTAATCTTGATGTGGCCCAAGAGCCAATCACAAAAATGCCTGCAATGCAGTGAACCAATCACCTTCGAGGGGGGAAAAACCTATCACTGAGTAAACAATATCTGACCATCTGAGTTCGATCCTAAAATGGCAGGGGAAAAATGCACAGCTAAGTGAAAATATGAAGACCAACATACGCCGTTTTATTAGAGTGGGAGAGTTCATATTCATATAAAAATGCTGCCTGACCTAGTGCAAAGTGTATTTGCGTGTGTTAACAAACTGAAACTGTCTAAGACACTTCTTCAAAAGGGAGAATTAGCGTATTTTCCCTCTCTGCTAAAAGCAAGTGGACAAGATTACGTTCCTCGTCGACCCTTTTAATGCTGAGACGGACTGTTTGAAAGCCCCTCTAGTCCATATCTGTCAACATTGGAATTTCAAAATAAGGGAATTTCTTTGCCGCACTCCTTCCATATCTTAACAGCTCTCAGCCACCAATGTGAACGTAAACACATAAGGGACAGGTATATACATTCAGGAAATACATGTTTATTTAAAGTATGCATTACTTGTACGGACATGTTTATAAGATTTATGTATTTTATTTGATGAGTTATTATCATCAATTTATTTGATGATGGATGTGTTGTGTGGCTTTAGTTTTCCCACGACGAGTACTTCCTTGCGAGACAGGAAACATGTCTGCTACACTGCGACTGAAATCAACGCAGAAGTTGAACGCTACATTGTTTTTAACGCAAAGAATTGACATCTTTCCCTCAGCTTTGGTCACTTGGTTTGCCTCCGACACAGTTATTATCACACTAGTCACGGACGAGGCGGTGGCCCAGTTGGAGATGATTGAACTTTCTGAGAAAAACCGACTGGAACCTGTTCTGAGGGAAGGGATCCTTGAGTTCTGTAAAACTGTGCCAATGGAAAAATATCCCAATGTCAAACGGGCTACGCTCAAGCTACTATCAATGTTTGGGTCAACATACGTCTGTGAGTCGGTGTTATCTACCCTGAAACACGTGCAATCAAAGTATCGATCTGTTCTGACACACATGTGAAAGAATTGCTTCGAGTGACCACAACGGAATACAATCCAAATTTGAGGAGGATTGTTCGAGGCAAGGAATGTCAGAAGTCCCACTAATTTAAAGAAGCAACATGCATAGGAAGATAAGACTTTTTCACATGTTTACTGAGAGTTTGTGTGTGAGAGTGCACACAATGTTCATTGTTGATAACAACTGGCGCCTAAATACTTGTAGGAGAGGTTTAATTCAATTTCTCTCAATATTATGGTGTGTGACATTTACAATAACAATCTGAGCAGAGCTATGTGTGTCTGTCTGTGTGAGGGTGTGTGTGTCTTTGGGAGGGAGGGTCTTTGAGTGTGTGTCTGCGTCTGTGTGTCTGTATGAGAGAGAGAGGGGAGGAAGAGAGTGAGGGAGCACAGAGAAAGGCTGAGAACAAAAGAGAGAAGGGGGGGGGGGGGGGGTTGCACATCTGTGACTGTGTGTATGATGTGGCTCTTTGCAGTACCATAGTAACATTTTTGGCTCTTAACCTCTGACTGGTTGGCCCCTGAACTACAGTCTACCTCAGTTTTGTTGTTGTTTTTCAGTTTAGTTTTTTGTCAGGGAGAGAATTAAGCTGAGGGGGCACAGTGACGTTTTTGGACAGAACTGGACCCCCAATGCGCCACATTAAGCCGGCAGGGACATTCTGCTGACAACTGCTGCTCAAAGTGTACACATATACTGAATAGGCTTATATTATGATATAATATTTTATCAGAAGGTGCAGCCATAAAAAAAAAATGTGGCATCTTATTCTAAAGAATAAAAGCAAACTAATTATTTGAAATTCACTTAGCAGAAAATATAATCAACAAACTTTAATAAGTCATGTCTAAGTTCTTTTTTCAGAAATGTGGCTTTCGGTTTCTATTCCTGGGAAACAATAGTCAGGTGAGCGTCTTTAAACGTCTGACATTCACTTCAACTTCGTAGTCAACATTTAAAGTTGCGTGCTCAACAACATCTCATAATTTACAGCAAAGCAGGAGGTGGAAATCACTGACTTTTTTTCCAGTGAACCCAAAGCAGCATTAAGAGCTAAATCCAGCTGAACTAAGTAATATTTAGAGAACTGCTGAGTCGAGGAAACAGTTGAATGATGAGGTGAGCAACTGCTTCTGTCTTTCAAGTAATAACAATCATTATGATGTGTTTAATATCTTATTATTATTAAGCCCCAGAGCCCCAGCATCTGGATTACTTGTATTTAATATTTGGAGCAAGTGGGTGGCTGGATAGTTCTTCTTTACTAGCTTGTTTAATAGCTTGCGCCACATTAACGTGCTCCTTGCTCTTTTCATGTTTTTCAAACAAAGGGTGATTGAAATTCTTCGAGCCTGTATTAAACGCACCTGTTTTGTCTGCTAGATGTGGATATCTAGCGGTATATTTTGCACCACATTTCGGAAAGCTCATCATTAGCATCCAGCCACGGCACGTCATGGAGTCACTTTTCAGAAAATAATATTTTCTTCTGCTCCGGCTCAGTTTGCTGTTATTTTGCATGTGGTGAAACGCCAAAGTAGCTGCTTGATATCTTTAGTTTTTTTGGACAAGTCTAGTAGTCTACTCCATTGAGTGTTGACAAGAAACAGGTGTAGACGAAATATGTGTTGTTTTGATGACCTATCATGTACGCAAAGGTGCGTAGTGACACAAGTGACGTTAAGCTATCCAGATGTTTGCCGTGCATGCGTACCTGCGTACCAGTTATGTGCACCCCTGAATATATATCTCATCTGGCTTGGGAACACCCTGGGATCCCCCAGGAGGAGCTGAAAATGTTACTGGTGAGAGGGAATGAAAAAAGGATGGATGTTTTATTTTCCTTATGACTGCTCCATTCATTTTTCCTTTCTTTGTTTACTTGTTTGCTGTCTACTCAGTGCTTCTTACTCCATTCCTTCCTTCCCTTCTCCTTTTCTCCACATGAGATGAACAGTGGTTATGAAAACATGCTCTTTGGACCATGTGGGGTCGCCACCGTTCATTTCTGTGTGCCATGTGCTTGTCTTGATTGTTTCATTGGTTGCACCTGTTCCTTGTTTGCTAGCCTTTATAAGCTGCCTGTTTTCTTCTGTTCATTGCTGAGTCTTGAATTGTTGCCGGAGGCCAAGTTTGTGAGTTTTTGAGCCGTCTCTTGAAGTGTCTGTTTTTGTGTCTCGATTTCCTGAGTTAACTGCATTTTTACTCTTTAGTTCTTGAGATCCTTTTGCTGCCTGCTTTTCGGATATCCTCTGTTGATCCTGTTTTTGCCCAGACTTTACCTGTTAGTTGTCTGGATGTATTTTGAGTTTTGTCCTGCCACCTGTTCTAAAAGTAAAGACTTTTCTGACTCACTCCAAGCCTGTGTCTGTCCCTGCTCCCGAGAGGTATGAGGGTAACCACAAGGACTGCCGGGCTTTCCTAGCCCAATGCTCTCTCACCTTTGAGCTTCAACCTTCCTACTTCCCCTCAGAGCGCTCCCGTATCGCCTTCATCATCACTCTCCTGACTGGAAAGGCCCGGTCATGGGCTACAGCCGTCTGGGAACAGCAGGGCCCTTCCTGTAATGACTACAGGGTCTTTACCGATGAGATGCGCCGGGTTTTCGACCATCCAGTAGGAGGTAAAGACGCTGGTAACAGACTGATCCAGCTGCGTCAAGGCGGCTCTAGTGTGGCAGAGTATGCTGTGCTCTTCCGAACCCTGGCTCCCGTAAGTGGGTGGAATGAGGGGGCCCTGATGACAGCGTTCCGGCATGGCCTCTGTGGCGGAATCAAGGATGAGCTGACAGCTAAAGATCCGGTGTCAGACCTGGAGTCCCTAATTGACCAGACTATCCATCTCGATAACCGTATGTGGGAGAGGCACCGCGAACGACAAATGGACAGTCGCCCCAGTTCCGGAGTCACAGCTTCAACCTCCGCTCCGCTTCAGTGGCCTCAGGAACCTCAGAGTAACCCACCTTGTCCTGAGGAGCCAATGCAGCTTGGCGGTACTCGCCTGTCCCAGGCAGAACGGAACCGGAGGATGAGGGAGAGACGCTGCCTCTATTGTGGAGGCCCTAACCACTTTCGTTCCTCGTGTCCCGAGCTTGCGGGAAAAGCCCAGCCCCGTCCAGGAGAGGGAGAACTGACGGGTGCGACTCTTACTCCCTCAGCCTCGACTTCGTGCCTGCAGCTCCCGGTCACCATCTCCTGGGAGAACCAACATCATCCTCTTCAGGCCCTCATTGACTCTGGCGCTGCAGGGAATTTCTTGGATCTCACCCTTGCCAGGGCCCTTCACCTGCCCATTTCCAGGCTGGACCATCCACTCTGTGACCGCCTTGGATGGTAGGCCCTTGGGACAAGGTACTGTGACTCATGTTTCCTCTCCTGTTGTCTTGTCTATTTTTGGCAATCATCACGAAAAGATTCAGTTTAATCTTATTCATTCTCCTGAGTTCCCTGTTGTGCTAGGGTTCCCCTGGTTATCTCACCACAGCCCTCACATCAATTGGTCTTCAAGAACTGTGGTTGAGTGGGGTCCCAATTGCAAGTCCTCCTGTCTCCTCACTAGAGCTGTGCCTCAAGCCCCTAAGCTTCCTAGCTCTCTCGAGTTGTCCCGAGTCCCCTCAGAGTACCACGACCTAGCTGAGGTATTTAGCAAGAGGAGGGCCACTTCCCTGCCCCCTCATAGGCCCTTTGACTGTGCCATTGATCTCCTTCCAGGCTCTTTCCCTACACGAGGTAGGATCTTCTCCCTGTCACCCGCTGAGACCCAAGCTATGGAGGATTATATCAAGGACTCCCTGACTGCTGGGATCATTCGCCCCTCGTCCTCCCCTGCTGGTGCCGGATTCTTTTTTGTTGGGAAGAAGGACGGCGGCCTCAGGCCATGCATAGATTACAGGGGGTTAAACAAGATCACGGTGAGGAACCGTTACCCCTTGCCTTTAATGACCACTGCTTTTGAACTCCTCCAAGGGGCAACCGTCTTCACCAAGTTGGACCTCCGTAACGCCTACCATTTGGTCCGGGTCAGGGAGCGTGACGAGTGGAAGACGGCGTTCAACACACCAACGAGCCACTACGAGTACTTAGTGATGCCGTTTGGCTTAACCAACGCCCCGGCAGTGTTCCAGGCACTCATCAACGAGGTATTGAGAGAGACGTTGAACCGTTTTGTCTTTGTTTATTTGGATGACATTTTGATTTTCTCCAAGTCCCTCCATGAACATGTCCATCATGTCAGAGTCGTCCTCCAGCGCCTGTTGGAAAGCCACCTCTTTGTCAAACCTGAGAAGTGTGAATTCCATGTCTCCAAGGTGTCCTTTTTGGGCTTCATCCTGTCCAAAGGGAGTCTCATCACGGACCCCAAGAAGACTCAAGTTATCCGGGATTGGCCCCAACCCTCTTCAGTCAAGGAGGTACAACGGTTCATTGGCTTTGCCAATTTTTATAGGAAGTTTATCAGGAACTTCAGTGCTGTTGCTGCCCCCATGACTGATCTCACCAAGAAGAAATCTGGCCCCTTTAAGTGGTCTCCAGTGGCAGAGCGGGCCTTCCAGGATCTGAAGATGAGATTTTCCTCCGCCCCCATCCTTACCTTACCCGACCTCTCCCTCCCCTTCATGGTTGAGGTGGGCGCCTCGGATGTGGCAGTGGGGGCTGTGCTCTCCCAGCGTCCGGCTGATGGAAAACTCCGTCCGTGTGTCTTCTTCTCTGCTCGCCTTTCGCCTGCTGAGAGGAACTATGATGTTGGAGATCGTGAGCTCCTGGCTATCAAGATGGCCTTGGAGGAGTGGCGCCACTGGCTGGAGGGGGCCCAACACCCTTTTGCTGTTTGGACCGACCACAAAAACCTGGAGTACATTCAGAGGGCCAAACGTCTCAACCCCAGGCAGGCAAGATGGGCTCTTTTTTTAATAGATTTGATATTGTTTTGTCCTTCCGCCCCGGTTCGAAGAACCAGAAGCCTGATGCACTCTCTAGACTGTTTCACAGGTCAGATGGTGAGAGAGTTCCAGTACCCATCCTCCCGAGCTCGAGGATTGTGGCTCCTGTCCGATGTCGAGTCGCTAGTTCGCCAGGCCCAGAAAAACACAGGGAAACACAGTCATGTTGGTTATTGTCGACCGCTTTTCCAAGGCGTGTCGGGTCGTTCCCCTGCCCAAACTCCCTTCGGCACTAGAGACCGCCGAGGCTGTGTGCCAGAATGTCTTCAGGTTCTTTGGTCTCCCCCTGGATGTGGTCTCGGATCGTGGGCCCCAGTTTACCGCGCAGTTTTGGAGGGCCTTCTGCAAACTGATTGGGGCTACGGTCAGTCTCTCCTCAGGGTTCCATCCTGAGTCCAATGGTCAGACTGAGAGGCTAAATCAGGACCTGGAAACCACCCTCCGATGCCTGGCCTCCTCCAATCCATCATCATGGAGCAGGTTTGTGATATGGGCTGAATATGCACATAATACCTTGTGTTCTTCTGCTACAGGTCTCAGTCCCTTCGAGTGCCAGTTTGGTTTTCAGCCTCCACTCTTCCCTGACCAAGAGACTGAGGTGGGTGTTCCATCGGCCCAGAGCTTTGTCCGACGGTGCAGGCGGGTCTGGCGCAAGGCCCGGTCTACCCTGCAGCGGTCCGCACGCCAGTACCAGCGCCATGCCAACCGCCGCCGCAGACCTACACCACCGCTACGTCCGGGGCAGAGGGTCTATCTGTCGACACGGGATCTTCCTCTACGGGTGGAGTCCCGCAAGCTGGCGCCACGGTTCGTGGGGCCCTTCAAGATCTTGAGGAGGATCAACCCAGTGGCTTACCGTCTCCAACTTCCTCGGTCCATGCGGGTCAATCCCACCTTCCACGTCTCTCGCCTACGCCCTGTCGCCACAAGTCCTTTGGTCCCTCCAGCTAAACCCCCTCCGCCCCCCAGAATCGTTGATGGTGGCCCTGCTTATTCAATCCACTGCCTAATGGATTCTCGCCGGGTGGGGAGGGGCCTTCAATACCTGGTGGACTGGGAGGGCTATGGTCCTGAGGAGCAGTCCTGGGTCCCGTCTCGGCATGTTCTCGATCCGGGCCTCATCGAGGCCTTCCATCAGAGCCACCCTGATCGCCCGTGTGGGAACGTCAGGAGACGTTCATAGGGAGGGGGGTCCTGTCAGGGTTTTTGGACTGCAGTTGCTCTTTGGACCATGTGGGGTCGCCACCGTTCATTTCTGTGTGCCATGTGCTTGTCTTGATTGTTTCATTGGTTGCACCTGTTCCTTGTTTGCTAGCCTTTATAAGCTGCCTGTTTTCTTCTGTTCATTGCTGAGTCTTGAATTGTTGCCGGAGGCCAAGTTTGTGAGTTTTTGATCCGTCTCTTGAAGTGTCTGTTTTTGTGTCTCGAGTTCCTGAGTTAACTGCATTTTTACTCTTTAGTTCTTGAGATCCTTTTGCTGCCTGCTTTTCGGATATCCTCTGTTGATCCTGTTTTTGCCCAGACTTTACCTGTTAGTTGTCTGGATGTATTTTGAGTTTTGTCCTGCCACCTGTTCTAAAAGTAAAGACTTTTCTGACTCACTCCAAGCCTGTGTCTGTCTCTGCACCTGAGCCTATCACCCTAACAGACCCTGTCAAAGCTCCCAAAAGCAACTAACAAAAAAATAAAGAAATATTTTCTTCCTATGCATTCAATGCTGCTTACTCAATTTCTATCTTCCTCCCTTTCTCCACATGAGATGAACAGTGGTTATGCAAACATAGCAAACTTCAGATTATATTACATTAACCTACCAAGGATGTGTTTTTAATAATTATTTTTATTCTCCATCAGTGCTGCTCAGAGTCAAAAAACTAACTCCAAACTGGAGGTCCTGCAGTGTCACTTCACCTGGACACCAGCAGGTCCTTACCTTTACGTCTCAGTGAAAAACTGAAGGACAACGGCACCGAGGAGGGAAACAGCTGGCAGGGTCACATTTACAACCTGCGGGGGTTCATTGAATACAAGCTGGGATTCACTGAAGAAGCCCAGAGTTTCTTCAAGGCTACAGAGGCCTTCTGCCAGATAAGAAATGCAGATGAGGGTCCCTGGTTAGTGGTGAACTACGGGAACCTGGCTTGGCTGCACCACCACCTGGGAGACCCAGCAGAGAGTGAGGCTTACCTGACAAAGATCGACGCCCTGATGAATGAATATCCATCTCCATCCCAGGACAAGCTCCACCCAGAGATCTGCGCTGAAAAAGCCTGGACTCATGAGGTTTAGCACAAATAAAATGCCGCTGGCTCTAGATTACTTCCTGAAGGCCATTGAGATGCAGCCGGACATGGTGGAGTGGAACACCTGCCATATCTTAGGGTTAATGTTTGCTTCAGAGCACAGCAGCACAGCAGTGGGGGCTGACATCTTGGAGAAAATGAGAATCGCCAAAGAAAAGGATCCAAAGAACTTGTACCTCGCAGTTCACTACCTCGACCAATGTGCTAAGAAAGGAGAAAGAATTGAAGATGAAGCACGTGAGGTAGCCAGGGAGGTTTTGAGAAATCCTGTCAGCAGCTACAGTGGTATTAAACCATTACTTATTGTTTACAGAAACTATTTATCTGTTGATGAGGCCATTGATTTGGCAGAGGAGGTTCTGAGAAACCATCCAGATGAGCGTTATCTGAAGGGATGTGCTGCACTCTGCTACAAATGGAAGATCTTTGACAATGACAGTCTTCCAACACAAAGCCTGATGGACAGAGCAATCAGTCTCCATGAAGAGATGATTTCTCTTTACCCTCATTCCTCACTTAAGAAGAAAATAGACCTTGCACATATATATGCAAAGTCAACTAATGGCCTAGCTAAAGCTGAGCAGATATACCAGGAACTGCTAGAAAGGGATCTTGAACCTGTAGACAAACAGATGCTTTACTACAACTACGCACAACATTTAAACTTCCATGGACAGGATCGCAACAGGTCACTCGGATATCACATGCAGGTGGCAGAGATACGGCAACAATCCATCTTTCGTGAGAAAAGCATCAAAGTTCTGGTGAACATTAGAGACAGAGGCGGGGACAGAATGTGTAGAGAAATAGAGGAGTTTCTGGAAAACCTGCAAGAGCCGGTTACTTATTATTTTGATTACTTACACGTTAATTAAGTTGCACGTTTTTTCTCTCTTGGTCGTGTGGTCCAGAAGGCAGCAACACCCACACTCGGAACATGTAATATACGATCAACTCATTGTTGGTTTTAGTCTATAAATGGCTAACAAACAAAAGAACCTGTATATTTTGAGCTGTCTCCTTTTAAGGCAGGTTTCAACAAGTGTTCATTGAAGACAACACATATCTAAATACCTATACATTAGCACTGAAAAACTGCCAGCTGTAGTACACAAGTACAAATGTGTTGTAAATGTTAGTGAATAATAAAACTTGGATTTGTAATGCAGCTTAATTTGTTCTATCACCTGAATTACAGCCAAATGCAACTGATTGTTTTCATGTATGTAAGCTGTGTCTCAGTTGTACACTCTATAAATACTATGAAATATACATTACTAAGACATTCTGTTGGACGTCAACCAAACTACAACTTTTAAAGCTACTGCCAACATTATATTTGAAAACCTTTAGAGAAGCAAAACATTAGTTAATTCATCGTTTTCCAAAAACTAAAATCACAGTAACACTGAATTTTATGTTTGAGATTTCAGAATAATTCCTTGGAAATAATAATTTGGTACTAATTACAGGGGAAAACAGTAATTTCCTCAAAAGAAATGCTGAAGTTTTTCCCAAGTAAAGATGAATTCATTTATTGATTGATGATTGAAAACTTTATTGGAACCTTGTTTAATAATATAATTTCCCAAAGACAAAGTATAAATGTTTGCATGTTCAGCCGACCTTTTGGCAATATAGTGTAACATGAAACCCATAGACTGTTGAAAACACAGCTGTAATATTTGTATCATGTCTTATTTTACTTGACAAAGTTCCTTGTAAATAAAATCCCAGGAGCATCATGTCATGTCTCGTCGAGTTTGTTGAGTTTTTCATGTTGTAACTTCCTGTTTTGTTCTCCTTTTTGTACCTCTTGTTTCTCAATCCAGTTCCCTTTACTTCCTGCCTTTGTGTGGTTTCTCGCCATCAGAGAAGCGAAACATGAGGGCGGGGGGGATCTGTGTTTTGATCACTGATAAGTGGTGCAGACAACACAGTACAACTCGACTTCACCTTTTTGAACTTAGGGTGTATTTTTTATTTTAGGGAAATGTTGTAGTGTAATGCGGCTGTAGAGGTGACATACGGCTGTAGAGAGGGCATACGACTGTACTAGACTATGCATGATAACCCTGTGAGCACCTCTCACACAGGCTAGATAAGGATGTGTAATGTCTCGTCGAGTTTGTTGAGTATTTCATGTTGTAACTTCCTGACTTTGCTTGAAACCAGAGCGGGTTTGTTTGCACATTAAGCACAAAGGGTTCGACTCATATAAAAATTCCTCTGTCCACTTTTCCTGAATGTTCCTATGCTCGTCTTGTATGGCTCGTACCTTTCTTTTTTAACGGGAGCAGCTGTTGTCTGTCCACAAACCACATCTCCAGCATCTTCCTCTCGATTTACGGTGGTTTGATGCTCCAAAGACAAATCTTAATTTTCCTCGTTTGTCACGCTTTGTTTCTGTCCAACAGGTGTGCAACTTTTTAATAAGAAATCGATCCATTTTACGTCTGTAGAAACACACGCAAACTAGCATGTAATGTTGAAACGAGTCGTCCGGACTAATGCAGGTTGGTCGTAGTATCCTTCAATTTAAATGTTCAAATTTAGCGATATAAATAATTTTTTTGCAAATGTCCATATTCACAAGCATGCTTATGTTAACATATTTTTAATGAGCTTAAGTTAATTTATTTCTATACTAGCAAACCATGTATCTCCCCGTCCAAGAGCACATTCACCATTTTAGTGCTGATAGACCGCCAAAACTGGCAACTCCGCAGTGAGTCAGTGTAGTGCCGAGCAAGTTTAAATATCTTGTTCCTAGTTTATATCTGCATCTTTTATCAATTATTATTACATATTATTTGTGGGCTGATAGAGCAGACTCAGTGTTTTAATGGGTTATATGTAATAGCCTTGCTTGTTTTTAGTGTTTTTATGAAATATCTGTATTGACTCCATAATCATATCTATCTCCCCTTTATTTAGCCCACTGCCACGCGAGCCACCAATGGCTTGGCGAGCCGCACAATGAGTAACACTGCTCTAGAGCACTGATACGAGGACGTGTCTTTTCTGTAACACACACACACACACACACACACACACACACACACACACACACACACACACACACACACACACACACACACACACACACTCACACACACCAATGCATAAACACTTGAATCAAGCTGTGTGTGTGTGAGTGTGTGAACAGACGTGGTGTAAACGTACCTGAAGTCGAGGCAGAATGATGTCACACATCCTCTCTGAGTGAAGAAGCTCGTCAATGAACTCGTCCACATGCATCAGTTCAAACTCTATTACAAAAAAGAAAAACGATTTCTGAACGATTTCCTCATGTATCCACAACATATTCAGAGTTTAAAAACCAACGTTGTCAAAACAAATATTGACATTATGGATCCTGTGGGAGAAAATCCCTGAAGCTTGGGCCGGATGTCCTCAGGATCTTCACCACACTATAACAATACTTCTATATTGCTTTCAAAAATCAACAGAGTTCAAGGAGTTTCAATAGAATAAGAGTTTACTGAAGAATCAACACAGTACAGCAAACACGAGTCGGTCCAAGGACTGATTGAATAACAAATCACACACCTCTTAGTTTATACATTTTCCTTATCTTTCAAAGTTGACACCATTGTTCCAAAAAGTCAGTGAGTAGAGACAGGAGGGGTAGAGACAGGAGGGGTAGAGAATTCAGACGGTGGCAGGTGTTAGTCAGACACAAGAATACAATTCTCTGTTTCTTATGATGACCTTCAGTTTACCTAAGATACAATGGTCGAGTTTGACGCGTAGGGCTAAAGAAAACATTGCCTATCTGAAAGGAGGCACAGAGAATACAAGTAAAGTTACAGCGATGTGCTGAGCGAGTCAGAAATTAATTAAACCAAGTTTTAAACAATAGTAATGTAACATCTGTTGCCTGACTGTCCTGCCAACCTTGACTTTTTAACCACTGTGCACCAGTAGTTATCTTTTTCTTCAAATACTCCCTAACTTTCCCAAAGCGGGAAAAAAAAACTGTGTTTTCAAATACTCCTGACAACAGCACATTCTGCTGACACTTTATCTATTCTTACTTAACTAGTGGTGTAACTAGTAACTAATGTTATTTTAGCTGTTAACCTTTACTTTCCATGACCTCACCTTCTGCCTTTACACCATTAAATCTCAGTGTCTGTCGTATAGACTAAAATACTCTAATGATTAACAGTATACAAATATCTTCATGTTTCAGGCAGTTGCTAACTAAAATCATTATTCTGCTTCAAACAATATCCCACAATCCTTCAAGTTAACGAGGATGTTTTCATTCCCTCCCTTCTTTCTTCATTCTTTACTTACTTTTGTCTCTTCGGTGTGTCTTGTTATTTTCCTTATAAGGAGTTTAAAGTGTGTATTTTCTTATAGCTTATAGATGTAATATATAGTTATACTGTATTTGTTGCATGTATGAAATTACAGAAAGACCAAAAAAGAAACTGTTGCTATGTTTACCTGTTTCAACAAAGGAAAACACCAAACTTGAAGAGAAGGAACAAATACACTGGCATGTTTAGGCCTACTTTGAAATAAATTAAACACAGAACTATGCAGGCCTATTTGAGTCCTCCCCATATTTGTTGAATAAAATAAAATGAATATAATATAAAAATACACAAAACTATAAAAAATACAATATAAAAATGAAATGAATAAAAAAAGTAGTCCACTTTGAAATAAACAAAACGTATAGCTGCAGCCTAATATCTTAAAAAGAGTAAACATAAAGAAATAGGCCAGTTTCTATTTAATTATGTCCGTTTCAGTGTGTTTTCATCAACATGGAGGTGGTGATGATTTCTTTGGCTTGTAAAAAATTCACAACAGCCTCTCAAATGTCCCACAAAATGTCTTTCAACATTACATTTTCTGTTGTTTGCTCTTTTCTCGCCACATATCAAGCACACTGGTAAGCCAGCATTGTTGACAGGGAAAACAAATGTATCTGTCCACGCAGAATTATTTTATCCATGGTTAGCATACCGGGTTAGGCGGGGGTCTGCAACTCAAGATAAACCACCTGCAGGGAAAGGCACCGCGCCCGTAGACTCAGGAAAATGTGACGCATTTTTTAGTTGACGAAATATTAAAAAATATATTTTATTTCAGTGTCACTGTTTCACCTCGAACTCCAAGATAAGAGGTGTTCCCTTTGAAAGAGTGTCCACTGTGCAACAAAAAATACATGTTCCATGTTTTTTTTTTGTCAAAGCTACAGGGAGCCACTACAGAGGGGTTAAAGAGCTGCATGTGGCTCCTGAGCCGCAGGTTGCAGACCCCTGTTCTAGGGGGAGCTGAGGGAATAGACAATGGATGAATTTTTTATTCCTTATGACTGGTCCATTCATTTTTTCTTACTTTGTTTTCTTGCTGTCTATTCAGTGCTTCTTACTCCGTGCCTTCCTTCCCTTCTCCCTTTCTCCACATCAGATGAACAGTGGTTATCCAAACATAGCACACTTCAGAGCATTTTGTATGAACCTTTTGAGAATGTGTTTTAAGAATTGTTCTTTTTATTCTCTATCAGTGCTGCTCAGAGTCAAACAACACTGGTTTCCAAACTGGAGGACCTGCAGTGCCACTTCACCTATCTAAAAGATTATTTGTAAAACTGTGAGCAGTAATTTGTATGAAAATCCTTGAATAACACTCGTCATTTAAATAGCATCACTGAGGACATGTTAAAATAATGTTACCATAATTCAGTATCACATGATTTATTCAAATAGATTTTGATCAGATATTGTTTTTCTTTAATAAGTTACATGTAGGCTATACGTGTAACCATGGTGTTGTCCTTTGCAATGTATTTTCATAACATAATAGACTCTAGAGCCATTGAAATTTGCTTTGCAGTAAGCTTTGTTTTATGAAAGACAAAACTCTTTGATCGGTACTATAATACTTAACTTGATGTATAACCTGACTATTATCACCAGATTGTTTGTATAGAAAGTATGTCAAGCTTTGTCTAAGTTTTATACACAAATAAATATGCATTATGTACACCAAGAAAGGTTCTTTGAGTATGTTTTGTTTTGGTGGTTACTATATACAAGAAATTGAAATACACGACATCATTATGCAGTACTGTACACAGGGTGCTGATAGATGTTAATTAAACTACAACTATTAAGTCAACTTGGATGGAACAGTGACAATATTTCCAAGGCGATATGTGAACAGGTGACTAATAATCAAACATGCAAGCTTTTGTGTTGAAAAGAAGTGTTTTTAAATTAAATAGAACCCTGTCAGGTCCGGACCTCCTGGTGGCACGGCACTGCTGCGACCCGGGCTCCTGTCGCGCGCTGGAGCTTTTGTTTTTATGTTTTACGTTTCTTTTTTTAATTTTAAACCACACGTTTTAATCTAAAGACTGCGTATGTTGGCACGATGACGATCCTTGCAAAAGAGACGCACTAATGGCTCTCTGCACTGCGGGAGCCTTCCCACCATCTGACCTGCCGGAGGACATACAAACTACAGAGTCTTCTATTATAGTGTTTACTGAGACGTGGCTTCACCGGGATATTTCTGGCTCTTTGTGAGCTGGAGTATTTGTCTTTAATTCACTCAGACAGAAGTGAAACGTCAGGGGGCATCTGTGTTTTTAACACTGATAAGTGGTGCAGACAACAAAGTACGACTCGACTTCACCTTTTTGAACTTAGGGTGTGATTTTTATTATAGGGAACTTCAATTATTGCAAACTTAAACTGTCACCCGGTTTTCAACAATACTATAAATGCGGGACAGAATTCTAGACAAATGTTACGGCAATGTGAACAACGCTTATGTGAGTAGAGCCAAACCCCAGAGCTTCCAAACCCGGACCATAATACGATGCATCTCATATCTGCTTATAGAACTGTTGTCAAACAGAGCAAACCACAAACCAAGACTGTAAACGTTTGCACGAGTGACAGAATAAAGTCTCTTAACAGAATCATAATATTTTATCAGAAGATGCACCCAGTAAAGAAATGTGGCATCTTGGGGTTACATATTTCACTCACAAAATATGAATATATACACAAATTTAAAATAATCGTTTTGCGTTTCTTCTAAAGAAGAAAAACGATTATTTTAAATACACTTATGAGAGAATATAATCACAAACTTTAATGAGTCAGGTCTTAGTTCATTTTTCAGAAATGTGGCTTTCGGTTTCTATTCCTGGGAAACGATAGTCAGGTGGGCGTGGACAGAACAAAAATGTAAACATCTGACATTCACTTCAACTTTGCAGTCAACATTTAAAGCTGCATGCTCAACAACATCTCATAATTTACAGCAAAGCAGGAGTTGGACATCACTGACTTTTTTCCAGAGAACCCAAAGCAGCATCAAGAGCTAAATCCAGCTGAACTAAGTAATATTTAGAGAACTGCTGAGTCGAGGAAACAGTTGAATGATGAGGTGAGCAACTGCTTCTGTCTTTCAAGTAATAACAATCATTATGATGTATTTAATATCTTATTATTATTAAGCCCCAGAGATCCAAAACTCTCACTTTTAATAATAATAATAATAATAATAATAATAATAATAATAATAATAATAAGTCACTTGAGTCACTTTTCAGAAAATAATATTTTCTTCTGCTCCGGCTCGGTTTGCTGTTATTTTGCATGTGGTGAAACGCCAAAGTAGCTGCTTGATGTCTTTAGTTTTTTTGGACAAGTCTAGTAGTCTACTCCATTGAGTGTTGACAAGAAACAGGTGTAGACGAAATATGTGTTGTTTTGATGACCTATCATGTACGCAAAGGTGCGTAGTGACACAAGTGACGTTACGCTATCCATATTTGTGCCGTGCATGCGTACCTGCGTACCAGTTATGTGCACCCCTGAATATATATCTCATCTGGCTTGGGAACACCCTGGGATCCCCCAGGAGGAGCTGAAAATGTTACAGGTGAGAGGGAATGAAAAAAGGATGGATGTTTTATTTTCCTACTCAGTGCTTCTTACTCCATTCCTTCCTTCCATTCTCCTTTTCTCCACATGAGATGAACAGTGGTTATGAAAACATAGCAAACTTCAAAGCATATTACATTAACCTACTGATGATGTGTTTTAATAATTATTATTTTTATTCTCCATCAGTGCTGCTCAGAGTCAAACAACACTGGTGTCCAAACTGCAGGGCCTGCAGTGCCACTTCACCTGGGATCTGGACACCAGCAGGGCCAAACTTTTACGTTTCAGGGAAAAGTTTGAGGATTTTGGCACCGAGGACGGACACAGCTGGCTGGGTCACATTTACAACCTGCGGGGGTTCATTGAATACAAGCTGGGGTTCACTGAAGAAGCCCAGAGTTTCTTCAACAAGGCTACAGAGGCCTTCTGCCAGATAAGAAATGCAGATGAGGGTCCCTGGTTAGTGGTGAACTATGGGAACCTGGCTTGGCTGCACCACCACCTGGGAGACCCAGCAGAGAGTGAGGCTTACCTGACAAAGGTCGACGCCCTGATGAATTAATATCCATCACCATCCCAGGACAAGCTCCACCCAGAGATCTGCGCTGAAAAAGCCTGGACTTTCATGAGGTTTAGCACAGATAAAATGTCGCTGGCTCTAGATTACTTCCTGAAGGCCATTGAGATGCAGCCGGACATGGTGGAGTGGAACACCTGCCATATCTTAGGGTTAATGTTTGCTTCAGAGCACAGCAGCACAGCAGTGGGGGCTGACATCTTGGAGAAAATGAGAATCGCCAAAGAAAAGGATCCAAAGAACTTGTACCTCGCAGTTCACTACCTCGACCAATGTGCTAAGAAAGGAGAAAGAATTGAAGAGTTGTAGTCTTACACACTTCTCTGTGCTTCTTTCTGGGCAGTCACCCACTCAAATCCCCATAGTGACTGTGTCTGCCCCACGACCACTGAAACTAATCAAGTCTATGGTTAACAGAAGAGGAGTTATACATGAAAACCTAATTAAAATAAACACCACCGCTGCAAAAGTGCAACTAAATCAAAAAATTAAATGTGGGCTCTTAAACATCAGATCTTTATCAACGAAAGCTGGATTGGTAAATGACTTAATATCAGATAATAAGATTGATTTATTTTGTCTCACTGAAACCTGGCTGAGACATGAAGAATATGTCAGTCTAAATGAATCTACTCCACCTGGTCATATTAATACTCACATTCCTCGAGGTACTGGCCGAGGAGGTGGAGTTGCGGCCATATTTGACTCAAACCTCTTGATCAATCCTAAGCCTAAACTAAAATATAACTCTTTTGAAAGCCTTGTTCTTACGCTCTCAAACCCAACATGGAAAACAATAAAGCCAGTTTTATTTGTTACTGTGTACCGCCCTCCTGGTCCGTATTCTGAATTTCTATCTGAATTCTCAGAATTTTTATCAAATTTAGTCCTTAAAACAGATAAAGTAATTATTGTAGGTGACTTTAATATTTATGTGGATGTTGATAGTGACAGCCTTAATAATGCATTTATCTCAATATTAGATTCAATTGGGTTCAGTCAAAATGTACATGAACCAACTCACTGTTTAAACCACACTCTGGACCTTGTTCTGGGATATGGTGTTGAAATTGAAAGTTTATCAGTGTGTCCACATAATCCTCTTTTATCAGACCATTTTTTAATAACTTTTGAAGTCCTGTTACTGGACTACAAGCCAGTAGGCAAAATATCCTACGCTCGATGTTTATCTGAAAGTGCTGTGACTAAATTTAAGGAAGTGATTCCATCAGCACTTAATTCAATACCAGAACTCAATATCAATATAATGGAGGACTCCAATGCTAACTTTAGTCCCTCCCAAATTAATCATCTTGTTGATAGCGCTGCAGCCTCACTGCGAATAACACTCGACTCTGTCGCTCCTCTAAAGAAAAAGATCATAAAACAGAAAAAGAAAGCTCCATGGCTTAATTTACAAATCCGCAAACTAAAACAAAAGTCGAGAAATCTTGAAAGTAAATGGCGTTCCACTAAATTGGAAGAATCTCGTTTAGTCTGGTTAGATCATCTTAAAACGTATAAGAAGGCTCTCCGTAATGCCAGAGCAGCTTATTACTCTTCCTTAATAGAAGAAAGTAAGAACAACCCCAGGTTTCTTTTCAGCACTGTAGCCAGGCTGACAGAGAGCCACAGCTCTACAGAGCCTTCTGTTCCTATATCTCTCAGTAGTGACGACTTTATGAGTTTCTTTAACGATAAAATTATAATTATTAGAGACAAAATTAATCTCCTCCTGACCTCAATTGGTAATGACTTAACTTCAACTGTTGGAATTTTAAAAACATCTGTAACTCCTGAAATATATCTCGACTCTTTTACTCCA
Source organism: Cottoperca gobio (assembly GCF_900634415.1). Classification (NCBI taxonomy): domain Eukaryota; kingdom Metazoa; phylum Chordata; class Actinopteri; order Perciformes; family Bovichtidae; genus Cottoperca; species Cottoperca gobio. The sequence goes on along the minus strand of NC_041358.1, from coordinate 6,873,685 downwards.
ATCAACCTTAACCAACTAACTTCAACAATCTCATCGTCTAAACCATCAACCTGTCTTTTGGACCCGATTCCAACTAAACTGTTTAAAGAAGTTTTACCCTTAATTAACACTTCGTTATTAAATATGATCAACCTGTCTCTATTATCTGGCTACGTACCAAAATCCTTTAAAGTAGCTGTAATAAAACCACTTCTTAAAAAGCCTAGTCTTGATCCAGAGGTTTTAGCCAACTATAGGCCGATATCTAACCTTCCCTTTCTCGCTAAAATCCTTGAGAAAGCAGTCGCAAAACAGTTGTGTGACTTTTTACATAATAATAGTTTATTTGAGGTTTTTCAATCTGGATTTAGAGTTCATCATAGCACAGAGACGGCACTGGTGAAAGTTACCAATGACCTTCTGTTGGCATCAGACAAAGGACTTGTCTCTGTTCTTGTCTTGTTAGACCTCAGTGCTGCTTTCGACACTGTTGATCATGACATTCTACTACAGAGACTGGAACATTGTGTTGGCATAAAAGGAACCGCACTAAGCTGGTTTAAGTCCTACTTATCTGAGCGATCTCAATTTGTACTTGTTAACGATAAATCCTCCATGACAGCCAAAGTCAGTCTTGGAGTTCCGCAGGGTTCTGTACTTGGACCGATTCTATTCACCTTATATATGCTTCCTTTGGGCAATATTATAAGGAACCACTCTATAAACTTTCATTGTTATGCGGATGATACCCAATTATATCTATCAATTAAACCAGATGAAACCAATCAATTGGCTAAACTTCAAGCATGCCTTAAGGACATAAAAACTTGGATGTCTTGCAACTTTTTGATGTTAAACACAGACAAAACTGAAGTTATTATACTTGGCCCTAAACGCCTCCGAAACGCATTTTCTAATGACATAGAAGCTCTGGATGGCATTAACTTGGCCTCCAGCACCACTGTAAGGAATCTTGGCGTCATCTTTGATCAAGATCTGTCGTTTAACTCCCACATAAAACAAATCTCAAGGACTGCCTTCTTTCATCTACGTAACATTGCAAAAATAAGACACATCCTGTCTCAAAATGATGCAGAAAAACTAGTCCATGCATTTGTTACTTCAAGGCTGGATTACTGCAACTCATTGTTATCAGGTTGTCCTAAAAAGTCGCTTAAGACTCTTCAGTTGATCCAAAATGCAGCGGCACGTGTATTGACTAGAACTAGGAAACGGGATCATATTACTCCTGTATTAGCTGCACTGCACTGGCTCCCGGTAAAATACAGAATAGAATTCAAAATCCTTCTCCTGACTTACAAATTAATTAAAGGTCAGGCTCCAGCATATCTTAAAGATCTCATAGTACCTTATAAACCAACTAGAGCATTACGCTCCCAGACTGCAGGGTTACTTGTGGTTCCTAGAGTCTCTAAGAGTACAATGGGAGCCAGAGCCTTCAGCTATCAAGCTCCTCTCCAGTGGAACCAGCTTCCAGTTTGTGTTCGGGAGGCAGACACACTCTCCACATTTAAGAGTAGGGTAAAGACTTTCCTTTTTGATAAAGCTTATAGTTAGGGCTGGCTCAGGTTTGCCCTGGATCAGCCCCTAGTTATGCTGCTATAGGCTTAGACTGCCGGGGGACACCTCCCTGCTCTCTTCCTTCTCTCCCTCTCTCTTCTTCTCCCTCTCTATCTGTATGCATTTATGTAAATGTATGTTACTAACTCACCATCCGGGGTATCATCCCCGGAGTGTCTGTCTCTCATGTGGCAGGTTGCCACTGATAAAGTTTACGTCAGGATCATGAATCGTGACAGTGCCTGCTGACCTGGTCCTGCTGGACACCGGGAAGCCTTATTGACATTTTCCTGGATTCATCCAAACTTTCTATTTCTTTTTTTTCCAACACAACATAATTTCTGTCAAATGTTGTATTTGTACTATGTTGTTTATCCTGTACACACGACATCTATTGCACGTCTGTCCGTCCTGGGAGAGGGATCCCTCCTCAGTTGCTCTCCCTGAGGTTTCTTCCATTTTTTCCCCTTTAATTTTGGGGTTTCTTTTAGGAAGTTTTTCCTTGTGCGATGTGAGGGTCTAAGGACAGAGGGTGTCGTATCCTGTACAGTCTGTAAAGCACACTGAGACAAATGTATAATTTGTGATATTGGGCTATACAAATAAATTTGATTTGAATTTGATTTGATTTGAAGATGAAGCACGTGAGGTAGCCAGGGAGGTTTTGAGAAATCCTGTCAGCCGCTACAGTGGTATTAAACCATTACTTATTGTTTACAGAAACTATTTATCTGTTGATGAGGCCATTGATTTGGCAGAGGAGGTTCTGAGAAACCATCCAGATGAGCGTTATCTGAAGGGATGTGCTGCACTCTGCTACAGATGGAAGATCTTTGACAATGACAGTCTTCCAACACAAAGCCTGATGGACAGAGCAATCAGTCTCCATGAAGAGATGATTTCTCTTTACCCTCGTTCCTCACTTAAGAAGAAAATAGACCTTGCACATATATATGTAAAGTCAACTAATGGCCTAGCTAAAGCTGAGCAGATATACCAGGAACTGCTAGAAAGGGATCTTGAACCTGTAGACAAACAGATGCTTTACTACAACTACGCACAACATTTAAACTTCAATGGACAGGATCGCAACAGGTCACTCGGATATTACATAAAGGTGGCAGAGATATGGCAACAATCCTTCTTTCGTGAGAAAAGCATCAAAATTATGGTGAACATTAGAGACAGAGGCAGGGACAGAATGTGTAGAGAAATAAAGGAGTTTCTGGAAAACCTGCAAGAGCCATAGTGTTTTTAACAGCACTGGTTCTGAATCCAGAACAAATATAGATATTGCATTAGCAATAACATCTGTATATACTTATTATTTTGATTACTTACACGTTAATTAAGTTGCACGTTTTTTCTCTCTTGGTCGTGTGGTCCAGAAGGCAGTAACACCCACACTCGCAACATGTAATATACGATCAACTCATTGTTGGTTTTAGTCTATAAATGGCTAACAAACAAAAGAACCTGTATATTTTGAGCTGTCTCCTTTTAAGGCAGGTTTCAACAAGTGTTCATTGAAGACAACACATATCTAAATACCTATACATTAGCACTGAAAAACTGCCAGCTGTAGTACACAAGTACAAATGTGTTGTAAATGTTAGTGAATAATAAAACTTGGATTTGTAATGGAGCTTAATTTGTTCTATCACCTGAATTACAGCCAAATGCAACTGATTGTTTTCATGTATGTAAGCTGTGTCTCAGTTGTACACTCTATAAATACTATGAAATATACATTACTAAGACATTCTGTTGGACGTCAACCAAACTACAACTTTTAAAGCTACTGCCAACATTATATTTGAAAACCTTTAGAGAAGCAAAACATTAGTTAATTCATCGTTTTCCAAAAACTAAAATCACAGTAACACTGAATTTTATGTTTGAGATTTCAGAATAATTCCTTGGAAATAATAATTTGGTACTAATTACAGGGGAAAACAGTAATTTCCTCAAAAGAAATGCTGAAGTTTTTCCCAAGTAAAGATGAATTCATTTATTGATTGATGATTGAAAACTTTATTGGAGCCTTGTTTAATAATATAATTTCCCAAAGACAAAGTATAAATGTTTGCATGTTTAGCCGACCTTTTGGCAATATAGTGTAACATAAAACCCATAGACTGTTGAAAACACAGCTGTAATATTTGTATCATGTCTTATTTTACTTGACAAAGTTCCTTGTAAATAAAATCCCAGGAGCATCATGTCTCGTCGAGTTTGTTGAGTTTTTCATGTTGTAACTTCCTGTTTTGTTGTGTAACTACCTCTTGTTTCTCAATCCAGATCCCTTTACTTCCTCTCTTGGTGTGGTTTCCCGTCATCAGAGAAGCGAAACGTGAGGGCGGGGGGGCATCTGTGTTTTCATCACTGATAAGTGGTGCAGACAACACAGTACCACTCGACTTCACCTTTTTGAACTTAGGGTGTATTTTTCATTTTAGGGAAATGTTGTAGTGTAATGCGGCTGTAGAGGTGACATACGGCTGTAGAGAGGGCATACGACTGTACTAGACTATGCATGATAACCCTGTGAGCACCTCTCACACAGGCTAGATAAGGATGTGTAATGTCTCGTCGAGTTTGTTGAGTATTTCATGTTGTAACTTCCTGACTTTGCTTGAAAACAGAGCGGGTTTGTTTGCACATTAAGCACAAAGGGTTCGACTCGTGGAGGACAAATAAAAATTTCTCTGTCAACTTTTCCTGAATGTTCCTATGCTCGTCTTGTATGGCTCGTACCTTTCTTTTTTAACGGGAGCAGCTGTTGTCTGTCCACAAACCACATCTCCAGCATCTTCCTCTCGATTTACGGTGGTTTGATGCTCCAAAGACAAATCTTAATTTTCCTCGTTTGTCACGCTTTGTTTCTGTCCAACAGGTGTGCAACTTTTTAATAAGAAATCGATCCATTTTACGTCTGTAGAAACACACGCAAACTAGCATGTAATGTTGAAACGAGTCGTCCGGACTAACGCAGGTTGGTCGTAGTATCCTTCAATTTAAATGTTCAAATTTAGCGATATAAATAATTTTTTTGCAAATGTCCATATTCACAAGCATGCTTATGTTAACATATTTTTAATGAGCTTAAGTTAATTTATTTCTATACTAGCTCACCATGTATCTACCCGTCCAAGAACACATTCACCATTGTCGTGCTGATAGACCGCCAAAACTGGCAACTCCGCAGTGAGTCAGTGTCGGCCGAGCAAGTTTAAATATCTTGTTTCTGTCTATATTTGCATCTTTTATCAATTATCATGATCAATTATTTGTATTATTTGTAGGCTAATAGAGCAGACACTGTGTTTTAATGGGTTGTATGTAATAGCCCTGCTTGTTTTTAGTGTTTTTATGAAATATCTGTATTGACTCCATAATCATATCTATCCTCCCCTTTATTTAGCCCACTGCCACGCGAGCCACCAATGGCTTGGCGAGCCGCAGGAGGCTCGCGAGCCGCGCAATGAGTGACACTGCTCTAGAGCACTGATACGAGGTCGTGTCTTTTCTGTAACACACACACACACACACACGCACGCATGCACACGCACGCGCGCACACACACACACACACCAATGCATAAACACTTGAATCAAGCTGTGTGTGTGTGAGTGTGTGAACAGACGTGGTGTAAACGTACCTGAAGTCGAAGCAGAATGATGTCACACATCCTCTCTGAGTGAAGAAGCTCGTCAATGAACTCATCCACATGCATCAGTTCAAACTCTATTACAAAAATGAAAAACGATTTCTGAACGATTTCCTCATGTATCCACAACATATTCAGAGTTTAAAAACCAACGTTGTCAAAACAAATATTGACATTATGGATCCTGTGGGAGAAAATCCCTGAAGCTTGGGCCGGATGTCCTCAGGATCTTCACCACACTATAACAATACTTCTATATTGCTTTGAAAAATCAACAGAGTTCAAGGAGTTTCAATAGAATAAGAGTTTACTGAAGAATCAACACAGTACAGCAAACACGAGTCGGTCCAAGGAGTGATTGAATAACAAATCACACACCTCTTAGTTTATACATTTTCCTTATCTTTCAAAGTTGACACCATTGTTCCAAAAAGTCAGTGTCCACTGTGCACCAGTAGTTATCTTTTTCTTCAAATACTCCCTAACTTTCCCACAGTGGAGAAAAAAAACTGTGTTTTCAAATACTCCTGACAATAGCACATTCTGCTGACACTTTATCTATTCTTACTTAACTAGTGGTGTAACTAGTAACTAATGTTATTTTAGCTGTTAACCTTTACTTTCCATGACCTCACCTTCTGCCTTTACACCATTAAATCTCAGTGTCTGTCGTATAGACTAAAATACTCTAATGATTAACAGTATACAAATATCTTCATGTTTCAGGCAGTTGCTAACTAAAATCATTATTCTGCTTCAAACAATATCCCACAATCCTTCAAGTTAACGAGGATGTTTTCATTCCCTCCCTTCTTTCTTCATTCTTTACTTACTTTTGTCTCTTCGGTGTGTCTTGTTATTTTCCTTATAGGGAGTTTAAAGTGTGTATTTTCTTTCTCATTTTCAATATTTTTTTACGTTTTCCGGTCATTTTTTTTCCACACTGACATGGATATAATTCTGGTAGAGAAATTGGAGAAACGCCTAACACATCTATATAATTTAATGAAATAACTATTTTCTTTCCCTTGCTCCTTTTCATCCTTCCTGTCTTCCTTGTTCTCTTCTGTCTTACTCAATGTCTTTACTTAACTTTTCTTCCTACCTTTCTATACCTTCCTTGCTTGTGTCCTCCTTCCTTACCTCTCTCAGCCATCTTTTCTTATCTCTTACCTCATCCCTTTTGGTCTTTCCTTTCATCCTTCTGGCCTCCTTCACTACTTTTTCCCTCCTCTTCTGTTACTGTGACACTCCTTTCTTCATCCATTCCTTTATCATTTTACTTCCACATTTTTACTGCTGCTTCATTTATTTTACCTTACTTTGCTCCTTGCTGTCTATCTGATCATGTTTATTTGTGTTGGAAAAATATTCCTAATAACACCACGAAGTCAGGATCCAAATCAAATAAAAGGGTTTAATCAATATTCTTGCAAGAAGGAGCCGAGTTTTATTCATACAAAGGATGATCAAACTCACGCACATACAGGTTGTAAGTTCTGCTGTGTTGCTCACCGGAGCAACTCTCCCAGCCTCAGTATTTATACCCATTCAAAGGACAGGAAGTCATGAAGAGCTTCCAGGTCAGTCTTCCTTTGTTCAACAAGATGGGGGTTTACAGTAAACACAGATGTACTAATCAACTCAGGTCCCAGACGTACTAATTCAACCGACTGAGGACTGTTCTTTGATTGAGCAGTTCACCTCCAGTCCCCTGCTGTGTTTAACACTCCGTCGTTCCTCCTGTCCCCTGCTGTGCTTAACAATTAGTATTTCCTGTATTTTCCTATAAATTTGTCACATACACACTCAAACACAGTACAATGTGTCGTGCAATTATTTTGTGTCAAGCTCCCAAAAGCAACTCACAAAAAAAGAAAGAAATATTTTCTTCCTACGCATTCAATGCTGCTTCCTCAATTTCTATCTTCCTCCCTTTCTCCACATGAGATGAACAGTGGTTATGCAAACATAGCAAACTTGAGATTATATTACATTAACCTACCAAGGATGTGTTTTTAATAATTTTTATTTTTATTCTCCATCAGTGCTGCTCAGAGTCAAAAAACTAACTCCAAACTGGAAGTCCTGCAGTGTCACTTCACCTGGACATCAGCAGGTCCTTACCTTTACATCTCAGTGAAAAACTGAAGGACATCGGCACCGAGGAGGGAAACAGCTGGCAGGGTCACATTTACAACCTGCGGGGGTTCATTGAATACAAGCTGGGGTTCACTGAAGAAGCCCAGAGTTTCTTCAACAAGGCTACATGATGAGAAACGCAGATGAGTGTCCCTGGTTAGTGGTGAACTACGGGAACCTGGCTTGGCTGCACCACCACCTGGGAGACCCAGCAGAGAGAGAGAGAGAGAGCCATCAGGATGCAGCCGGACATGGTGGAGTGGAACACCAGCCATATTTTAGGGTTAGTGAATGCTTCAAAGCACAGCAGCACAGGGCTGGGGGCTGACATCTTGGTGAAAATTAGAATCAACAAAGAACAGGATCCAGAGAACTTGTACTTTGCTGTTCACTACCTTGAGCAATGTGTTAAGAAAGGAGAAAGAATTGAAGATGAAGCACGTGAACTAGCCAGGGAGTTTTGAGAAATCCTGTCAGCAGCTACAGTGGTATGAAACCCTTACTTAGCGTTTACATAAACTATTTATCTGTTGATGAGGCCATTGATTTGGCAGAGGAGGTTCTGAAAAACCATCCAGATGAGCGTTATCTGAAGGGATGTGCTACACTCTGCTATGAAGAGAAGATCAATTTCAATGACAGTCTCCCAAAACAAAGCATGATAGACAGAGCAATCAATCTCCATGAAGAGATGATTTCTCTTTACCCTCGTTCCTCACTTAAGAAGAAAATAGACCTCGCAAATATATATGCAAAGTCAACTAACGGCCTGGCTAAAGCTGAGCAGATATACCAGGAACTGCTAGAAAGGGATCTTGAACCAACAGATGCTTTACAACAACTTCGAAGCTACTGGGTGCCTAAATTTCCCCCGGGATCAATAAAGTATCTATCTATCTGTAACCATGGTGTTTTCCTTTGCACTGTATTGTAAGAACATAGTGAACTCTATAGCCTTTGAAATGTGCTTTTCTGAAAGCTTTGAGTTCCATCCATCTAGCCATCCATCGTCTACCGCTTATCCGGGATCGGGTCGCGGGGGCAGCAGCTCCAGTAAGGAACCCCAATCTTCCCTTCTCCGGACCACATCCTCCAGCTCCGACTGGGGGATCCTGAGGCGTTCCCAGGCCAGTGAGGAGATATAATCTCTCCACCGAGTCCTGGGTCTTCCCCGGGGTCTCCTCCCAGCTGGACGTGCCTGGAACACTTCCCTAGGGAGGCGCCCAGGTGGCATCCTTACTAGATGCCCGAACCACCTCAACTGGCTCCTTTCAACGTAATGGAGCAGCAGCTCTACTCCGAGTCTCTCACGGATGGCTGAGCTTCTCACCCTATCTCTAAGGGAGACGCCAGCCACCCGTCTGAGAAAACCCCTTTCGGACGCTTGTACCCGTGATCTCATTCTTTCGGTCATGACCCAGCCTTCATGACCATAGGTGAGGGTAGGAACGAAGATCGACCGGTATATTGAGAGCTTTGCCTTCTGGCTCAGCTCTCTTTTCGTCACAACGCTGCGGTAAAGTGACTGTAATACTGCCCCTTCTTCTCCGGCCAATCTCTCGCTCCATCGTCCCCTCACTCGCGAACAAGACCCCGAGGTACTTGAACTCCTTCACTTGGGGTAATGGCTCATTCCCTACCCGGAGTAGGCAATCCACCGGTTTCCTGCTGAGAGCCATGGCCTCCGATTTAGAGGTGCTGATCCTCATCCAAACCGCTGCACACTCGGCTGCGAACCGATCCAGTGACTGTTGAAGGTCACATACCGATGATGCCATAAGGACCACATCATCTGCAAAGAGCAGCGATGAGATCCTCAGGTCACCGAACTGCAACCCCTCTCCTCCACGACTACACCTAGATATCCTATCCATGAAAATCACGAACAGGATTGGTGATAAAGCGCTGCCCTGGCGGAGGCCAACATTCACTGGAAACGAGTCCGACTTACTGCCGAGTATCCAGACACAACTCTCGCTTTGGGCGTACAGGGATTGGATGGCCCTCAAAAGTGACCCCCTCACCCCATACTCCCGCAGCACCTCCCACAGTATCACTCGAGGACCCGGTCATACGCCTTCTCTAGATCCACAAAACACATGTAGACCGGATGGGCGTACTCCCAGGCCTCCTCCAGGATCCTTGCAAGAGTAAAGAGTTGGTCTGTTGTTCCACGACCAGGACGAAATCCGCATTGTTCCTCTTCAATCAGAGGTTCGCCTACCGGCCTAACCCTCCTTTCCAGTACCTTGGAGTACACTTTACCAGGGAGGCTGAGAAGTGTGATACCCCTGTAGTTGGCACACACTCTCTGGTCCCCCATTTTAAATAGGGGAACCACCACCCCGGTCTGCCAACCCTTAGGAACTGTCCCAGACTTCCACGCAATGTTGACGAGGCGTGTCAACCAAGACAGCCCCTCAACACCCAAAGCCTTCAGCATTTCCGGACGGATCTCATTAACCCCTGCGGCTTTGCCACTGTGGAGTTGTTTGACTACCTCAGTGACTTCCATCAGGGAAATTGATGATGATCCCCCATCAGATTCCAGCTCTGCCTCTACCATAGAGGGCGTGTTAGTCGGATTCAGGAGTTCCTCAAAGTGCTCCTTCCACCGGCCGATAACCTTCTCAATTGAAGTCAGCAAGGTCCCACCCTTGCTGTACACAGTTTGGATGGTTCCTCGCTTCCCCCTCCTGAGGTGCCGGATGGTTTTCCAGAAGCACCTTGGTGCCGACCGAAAGTCCTTCTCCATAGCTTCTCCGAATTTCTCCCACACCCGCTGCTTTGCCTCTGACACGGCAGAAGCTGCCGCCCTTCAAGTCCTTCGATACCCTGCAACTGTTTCCGGAGTCCTCCCGGATAATATAACCTGGAAGGACTCCTTCTTCAGTCGGACGGCTTCCCTGACCACCGGGGTCCACCACGGTGTTCGAGGGTTACCGCCCCTTGAAGCACCTAAGACCTTGAGACCACAGCTCATCACCGCAGCTTCAGCAATAGAGGTTTTGAACATCGCCCACTCAGGTTCAATGTCCCCAACCTCCACAGGGATGGCTGAAAAGCTCCGCCGGAGGTGTGAGTTAAAGATCCCCAGGACAGGGGCTTCCTCCAGACGTTCCCAGTTCACCCACACTACCCGTTTGGGTTTCCCAGGTCTGTCCAGAGTCTTCCCCCACCCCTTGATCCAACTCACCACCAGATGGTGATCAGTCGACAGCTCCGCCCCTCTCTTCACCCGAGTGTCCAAAACATGCGGCCTCAGATCAGATGATACGATTACAAAATCAATCATTGACCTTTGGCCTAGTGTGCTCTGGTACCACGTGCACGTATGAGCATCCTTATGTTCGAACATGGTGTTTGTTATGGCCATTCCATGACTAGCACAGAAGTCCAACAACAAACGACCGTTCGGGTTTAGATCAGGGAGGCCCTTCCTCCCAATCACGCCTCTCCAGGTGTCTCCATCGTTTCCCACGTGTGCGTTGAAGTCTCCCAGCAAGACTACGGAGTCCCCTACTGGAGCCCCCTGCAGGGCTCCATTCAGGGTCTCCAAGAAGGCCGAATACTCAGAACTGCGGTTTGGGGCATAGGCACAAACAACAGTCAGTCAAGTTTGCTTCAATTGTACAAATTAATAAATATGTATTATATACACTATGAAAAGTAGTTTAACTCTTTTTGTTTTGGTTGTTACTATATACAAGAAATACAAATACACGACACATCATTTTGCAGTACTGCACTTAGGCTGCTGATGGACGTTAATTAAACTTTCTATTTTGAAGTCAACATGGATGAGCATTAAACAAATGAAGCTGTATAACAATATCTCCTAGGACCTAGGACCTAGGCCAGGGGTCGGCTTCCTTTACTATCTAAAGAGCCATTTTTCCCATCTTCCACCAAATAAGATTTGTCTGGAGCCGCAAAACATGTTTGATAACACAGCTTATAGATGTAATATATAGTTATACTATATTTGTTGGATTTATGAAATTACAGAAAGACCAAAAAAGAAACTGTTGCTATGTTTACCTGTTTCAACAAAGGAAAACACCAAACTCTTTTGAAGAGAAGGGAAAGATACACTGGCATGTTTAGGCCTACTTTGAAATAAATTAAACACAGTACTATGCAGGGCTATTTGAGTCCTCCCCATATTTGTTGAATAAAATAAAATGAATATAATATAAAAAAAATGAAATGAATAAAAAAAGTAGTCCACTTTGAAATAAACAAAACGTATAGCTGCAGCCTAATATCTTAAAAAGAGTAAACTATTAACTACTAAAAAAATAGGCCAGTTAGTATTTAATTTTGTCCGTTTCAGTGTGTTTTCATCCAAATGGAGGTGGTGATCATTTCTTTGGCTTTTAAAAAATTCACAACAGCCTCACAAATGTCCCACAAAATGTCTTTCAACATTACATTTTCTGTTGTTTGCTCTTTTCTCGCCACATATCAAGCACACTGGTAAGCCAGCATTGTTGACAGGGAAAACAAATGTATCTGTCCACGCAGAATTAAAAATCTTTTTTTGGTTTTATCCATGGTTAGCATACCGGGTTAGGCGGGGGTCTGCAACTCAAGATAAGCCACCTGCAGAGAAAGGCACCGTGCCCGTAGACGCAGTAGAATGTGACGCATTTTTTAGTTGACAAAATATTAAAAAATATTTTATTTCAGTGTTACAATATCACCTCGAACTCCAAAATAAGAGGTATTCCCTTTGAAAGATTGTCCACTGTGCAACAAAAAATACATGTTCCATGTTTTTTTTTTGTCAAAGCTACAGGGAGCCACTATAAAGGGGTTAAAGAGCTGCATGTGGCTCCTGAGTCGCAGGTTGCAGATCCCTGCCCTAAGCAGTTTGTAAACGTAAATTGCTGTTGAATTATTACGTTGAACCGAATACACTTCGACATAATACTCGTTTACAAGATTACATAGTTAATTGATTTGTAATTTACAACAAAGGTTACAGCTGTGAGGGCAAAGTGAGCTTTTTGGACGAGGCCTGGACCCACAAGGCCCCACATTAAGCTGACGGTGACTGATGTGATATAATTTACTTACCGAATATATTCATTTGTGATATAATGATTTACTGAATGTAATTGTTAACTCCAGAAAATAAGTGTTATGTACTGTATGTATGTATTTACAATGCTCATGCAATCTGTGTGAGTGAAAGCATGCTAGAGGTACACTGAAGAAATACCAAGGAAGACATCTGCGCAAATAGGCATGGACACGCCTATGTTCCTACAAAAGGACCTGACTCCAGCCAACCGATGAGAAGAGGACAAGACCCCAGCGGGGGTGTATATGAAAAATGTTTAGCTTGGAGGCAGGACGATTCTGTGGAACAGGGGGAGAGAGAGGTGCTGTGAAGTAGGATCGTCCTTAGCTGGGTATATCTTCTATGCTGTCATATCACATTAATAATTGCTTTTATATAAATAAGAAGTTTACTGGATTCATTTGAGGTAGAAACTCTGTCTCCAAATTAAAAACACGACACTGACACATATACTGAATAGGCTTATTTTATGATATCATAATATTTTATGAGAAGGTGCAGCCATTAAACTAATGTGGTATCTTGGGGTTGAATATTTCACTCAGTGTGGCATCATATTATAAAGAAGAAAAGTGCGATATAATTAACAAATATAAGTATCCTCTTGTGTAATAACTGACAAGTGCTCGTATTTACATAGCTAATGTGAAGAAATGTTAAGTACTATATGTATTAAATAAAGCTCATACTTAGACTTGTAAGAAGCTCAACTCACTCATAACTGTCTTATTATATCAGGGATAACTGTGACTCATTGTGATCATAATCACTGTGATATTGTGAATGCGTAATATGAGAGCGCCCCTGACAAAGTCGTTCGAAGTCCCCGTAGGATGTGACGTGATGACGTCAGACGTCAAAGACCAGAAATTATATATACACGGATGTAACCAGTAAGCGGGACCATTCTGTTGACCGGGGGAGAGAGGAGGCTTGTGAAACAGGATGGTCACCCAGCTGGGTAAATTTTCCATGCTTGTCTTATCATATTAATAAATGCTTTGTTGAACAAGAAGTTTGTTAGATTGATTCGCTGTAGCCTCTACGTCTTCCAAATTGAACACTAACAAAAGCAAATTAATTAATTTAAATACACTACATGAGTCACGTCTTAGTTGTTTTTCAAGATATGTGGCTTTAGGTTTCTATTCCTGGGAAACAATAGTCAGGTGGGTGTGTTTAGACAAAACAAAAATGAAAACGTTTGACATTCACTTCGACTTCAGTGTGAACATATAAAGCTGCCTGCTCAGCAACATCTCATCATTGACAGCAAAGCAGGAGTTGGACTTATCTGACTTTGTACCAGCGAACCTAAAGGTGCATCAAGAGCAAAAACCAGACAAACTGTCTAATATTTAGAGAACTGCTGAGTCGAGGAAACAGCTGAATGATGAGATGAGAAACTGCTTCTGCATCTAAAGTAATGACAATCATTATGATGTATTTTCTATCTTATTATTATTGAGCCCCAGAGATCCAAAACCCTCACCTTTAGTCATGAGCTTTGAGTAGTGACCGAAAGATTGAGTTCACAGACAAAAGTAAATAAGCTGAAATAAGTTACCTCAATAGGGTAGCTGGGCATAACATAAATCATAGGGTATGTGAGCAGAGACATACGGAGGGAAGGGCGCTTTCCTTCAGAAGTTTTCCGTCCAACTCTTGAAGACTCCGGGGTATACCCAGAACACGCTGAGGAGATTATTTATCTCATCTGGTTTGGGAACACCCTGGGGTCCCCCAGGAAGTGCTGGACATTTTGCAGGTGAGAGGGAATGAAAAAAGGATGGATGTTTTATTTTCCTTATGACTGTCTATTCAGTGCTTCTTACTCCATTCCTTCCTTCCCTCCTCCCTTTCTCAACATCAACAGTGGCTATGCACTCATTGCACACGTCAGACTCTGATAAGTTTTAGCACAGATAAAATGCAGCTGGCGAGCCATCAGGATGCAGCCGGACATGGTGGAGTGGAACACCTGCCATATCAAAGGGTTAATGTATGCTTCAGGGCACATCAGCGCAGACCTAGGGGCTGACATCTTGGAGAAAATGAGAATTGCTGCGGCATGACTCACAACACCGCTTCACGTCCGGGCAAATGCCCGGCCAATACCCTAGATACCCGGACATGGGGTTATGATGGCTTTTCGGAACCAACAACTGTGTATTTTCCTGACCTGTTTGTGTGTCACGGCTCACACGGTACAGCCTGTCCCTAATCACTGAAAAGTGGGGGTGTGTCAGTGCGGCGTTCTGGTTTAGTGGGGAGCCATCCACACTCACTACTTGCTCGAAAGCGTGACGGAGGGTCTCGTCTCGAGACTGCTCGAGGGGAAAGTCCTCCACCGGATGTAACTGCAGGGACGAAGCTGATGAAGCTCATCACAAGCCTCCTCCGGCCCCGCACTCCCCTCGCCGGCGTTCGCCACCTCCGTATCCCCATTGAACACTGCCGGGAGAGGAGTCTGGCGGCACCACAACCCGGACCAACTGCCCCACCTCCATGCCGGACAGTCCCGCCACCACCCCTGCCCTGGCATCTGAGGACCCCTCTGTGGTGCCAGGCGAACAGATGCGTAGGCTGGGTCCTGGGGGGGAGAAAAGAAAGGAAACTGGGGGTGAGTAGTCAGCTGTGCTCCAACTTCACCGGAGGTGAAGACCGGGCCAACGAAGGGTGGCATATGGCACGGGCCAGCGGCCCCCGCTGAGGACCGGAAACTCCTTGAGGCATGAACGGGCCGGATCTGTGGGGGATCTGTGGCCCGGTCTTCGTGCCCCAGACTCCGTCGGGGCAGGGAGAGGTGGTCCTCCACAAGGACGACGGCAGCTTCAATGTTGGCAGGGAGGTAGCACTGGACCCAGTTTGCTGAAGAAGCTGGCAGTCCGGTAATGAACTGCTCCAGTGCCTCATGCCCGACGACGTCCTCCGCAGAGTTGGTTCCCGGCTGGAGGCAGCACCTGGCTGCGTCATCTTCTGCAGCCCAATCGGCAGTGGCCGAGCCGGAGTGTTTCCTGGATCGCCCCTCTGGTGGCCGAGCACTGCAGCAGCTCCCACAGGAGGACACGATCCTCCCGCTGGCACGCCGTATTGTGGCAAGGGCTTTTCCCCTCCTCTGACCTGTCCCTATTCAGGTGCCAGTGTAGCAATCCCTATCTACAGCCAGGTGATATGTAGACAGGAGAGGAGACGTGGGACAGGCTCACAGCTGTTTATTGGTACACTCAAACAAATGCATGTCTTATCAGGCGCTTTTTAGATAGCTCCGAGGTTGCTGACTCTGTCCTGCACCGTGTAATCCCGTGGATTTCTCTCTCTCTGGGTAATCCATGTCTGGGGCTCCAGGACTCAGCCTACTGGAAAATGAACAGAACCAGGCCATCACCATGCATTTTTTATGTGACTGATTACTTGATTCCGTTCAGCTCTCTGGCATCCAGCTGGGACACTCCCGTCTCCCCCCAGCAGCTGGCGCCCTAACCACACCCCACTGCCACAAAGTAATTTTACATTTCTTTCTTTGATTTTAAATTACATGTTTTAATCTAAAGACTGCGTATGTTGGCACAATGACGATCCTTGCATACCTAAACTGTCACCCGGTTTTTAACAATACTATAAATGCGGAACAGAATTCTAGACAAATGTTACGGCAAGGTGAACAACGCTTATGTGAGTAGAGCCAAACCATTAAAGTAAACATTTGCACCAGTGAATAAAGTCTCTTAAAAGATGATTTCTCCCTACTCAGCAGAGCGTCATAATGTAGGTGCATGGTGCAGTGTGGTGATGGCCTAGTGGTCTAGTGGTACGCCTTCCAAACAAAACATTAGAAGGTTGGGAGTTCAATACCAGGCTGCCACCTGAGCTTAACTCTGAGTTATCCTAATCCAGGGAGACTGTCCCTCTACTTAGTTCAATGTAAATCGCTCTGGATAACCGCTGTCCCAGCTCTTCATACTTTCACCAGGATTGGCGCCATTGCATATGAAACAGACAGGCCACTAATTTTGACAAGAGGCCATTTTTCACACCTCACATTAAGCTGAGGGTAACTGACATTCTGTCAGTGTATACACATACTGAATAGGCTTATATTATGATATCATAAAATTTTATGAGAAGCTGCAGCCATTAAAAAATGTGGCATCTTTGGGTTGAATATTTCACTCAGTGTGGCATCATATTCTAAAGAAGAAAAACAAACTAATTAATTTAAATAAACTTAGGAGAAAATATAATGACACACTTTAATGAGTCATGTCTTAGTTGTTTTTCCAGATATGTGGCTTTAGGTTTCTATTGCTGGGAAACAATAGTCAGGCGGGCGTGTTTAGACAGAACAAAAATGCAAACGTATGACATTCACTTCGACTTCAGTGTGAACATATAAAGCTGCGTGCTCAACAACATCTCATCATTTTCAGCAAAGCAGGAGTTAGACATATCTGACTTTGTACCAGCGAACCTAAAGGTGCATCAAGAGCAAAAACCAGACGAACTGCTGAGTCAAGGAAACAGCCGAATGATGAGGTGAGAAACTGCTTCTGCATTTCAAGTAATGACAATCATTCTGATGTACTTAATATCTTATTATTATTGAGCCCCAGAGATCCAAAATCCTCACCTTTAGTCATGAGCTTTGGGTAGTGACCAAAAGATTGAGTTCACAAACAAAAGTGGCCGAAATAAATTCCCTCAGTAGGGTAGCTGGGCTCAGCATAAGTCATAGGGTATGTAAGCTCAGACATACAGAGGAAATTAAGCTTTCCTTCTGCGGTTTTCCGTGCAAATCTTGAAGACTCCGGGGTAGACCCAGAACACGTTGAGGAAATAATATAAAAATAATATATAATAATATAAATAATATTTTTATATTATAGAATAGAATTTATATATCTCATCTGGCTTGGGAACACCCTGTGTCACGACGCTGGATTTGCGTTTCCTGTTTTATTTTGAAATGTTCCCTTCCCCTTGTGTCATGTCTTGTATTATTTCCTGCCCTTGTGTATTTCCCTTTCTCCCCCAGGTGTGTCTCGTTCCCTTCATTAGTTTCCTCCTGTGTATTTGCCTTTCTCTCCCAGCTGTGTCTTGTTCCCTCATTTAGTGTCTGTGTGTATATATCCCTGTCTGTCTCAGTGTTCTTTGTCAGTTCGTTATTTTTGTTACTCTCATGTTCTGCTCATGCTATCCATGTTGCCGTGTGCTTCCCTCGTGTACTCTCGTGAATCTTCGTGCTATCCTGTGTCAACCCTGGTTCGTGTTTTCAGTTCTATTTGTTACCTCATTTTATATATTGGTAAGCTTTTGCTATATAAAGCTCTCTTTTGTTTAACCTCATCTTGCTTTTTGCATTTGGGTCCTCCTTATTACAAAATGTAACACCCTGGGATCCCCCAGGAGGAGCTGAAAATGTTGCTGCTGAAAGGGAATGAAAGAAAGATGGATGTTTTATTTTCCTTATGACTGTTCATGTTTCCTTTCTTTGTTTACTTGTTTGCTGTCTACTCAGTGCTTCTTACTCCATTCCTTCCTTCCCTCTTCCCTTTCTCCGCATGAGATGAACAGTAGTTATGCACTAATTGCAGACTTCATCACATTAACCTACTTATGATGTGTTTTAATAATTGTTATTTTAATTCTCCACCAGTGCTGATCAGAGTCAAACAACACTGGTGTCCAAACTGGAGGCCCTGCAGTGTCACTTCACCTGGGATCTGGACACCAGCAGGTCCAAACTTTTCCGTTGCAGGGAAAGGTTTGAGGATTTCTTCACCGAGGACGGACACAGCTGGCTGGGTCACATTTACAACCTGCGGGGGTTCATTGAATACAAGCTGGGGTTCACAGAAGAAGCCCAGAGTTTCTTCAACAAGGCTACAGAGGCCTTCCGTCAGATGAGAAAAGCAGATGAGGGTCCCTGGTTAGTGGTGAATTACGGAAACCTGGCTTGGCTGCACCACCACCTGGGAGACCCAGCAGAGAGTGAGGCTTACCTGACAAAGGTTGACGCCCTGATGAATGAATACCAATATCCATCTCAGGACGAGCTCCACCCAGAGATCTACGCTGAAAAAGCCTGGACTTTCATAAGGTTTAGCACAGATAAAATGCTGCTGGCTGCAGATTACTTCCAGAGAGCCATTAGGATGCAGCTGGTCATGGTGGAGTGGCACACCTACCATGTCAAAGGGTTAATGTTTGCTTCAAAGCACAGCAGCACAGGGCTGGGGGCTGACATCTTGGAGAAAATGAGAATCGCCAAAGAACAGGATCCAGAGAACTTGTACTTTGCAGTTCACTACCTTGAGCATTGTGCTAAGAAAGGAGAAATAATTAAAGATGAAGCATCTAAGCTAGCCAGGGAGGTTTTGAGAAATCCTATCAGCAGCTACAGTGGTATTAAACCATTACTTAGGGTTTACAGAAACTATGTATCTGTTGATGAGGCCATTGACTTGGCAGAGGAGGTTCTGAAAAACCATCCAGATGAGCGTTATCTGATGAGATGTGCTGCACTCTGCTACAAATGGAAGATATTTTTCAGTGACAGTCCCCCAAAACAAAGCATGGTAGACAGAGCAATCAGTCTCCATGAAGAGGTGATTTCACTTTACCCTCATTCTTCCCTTGGGAAGAAAATAGACCTTGCAAATATATATTCCAAATCAACTAACGGCAAGGTTAAAGCTAAGCAGATATACCAGGAGCTGCTAAAAAGTGATCTTGATCAGGCAGGCAAACAGATGCTTTACAACAACTACGCAAAATATTTAAACTTCCAAGGACAGGATCGCACCAGCTCACTAAGATATCACATGAAGGCGGCAGAGATACCGCAACAATCCATCTTTCGTGAGAAAAGCATCAAAGTTCTAAAGAACATAAGAGACAAAGGCAAGGACAGAATGTGTCGCGAAATACAGAAGTTTCTGGAAAACCTGCAAGAGCCATAGTGTTTTTAACAGCCCTGGTTCCAGAACAAATATAGGTATTGCATTACCTGAAAATAATCAGTAAGTTAATCAAGCTTTGTCTTTTAAACGCAGGTTTCAACACGTGTCTGCACTTTAGTAGTTAATGGAAGACAGATGTTAGATATTGTCACAATATCTAAAAGATTATTTGTAAAATTGTTTATATAGCCTTTGCAATTTGCTTTGCAGTTAGCTTTGTTTTGTGAACTATAAAACTCTTTGATTGGTACTGTAATACTTAACTTGATGTATAAACTGAATATTATCACCAGCTGATTGTATGTATAGAAAATATGTCTCTCTTGAGAATGAGAACCTGTGTCTCAATGAGATTTTACCTATATAAATAAAGGTAAAATAAAAAAATGTCAATCATTGTCTAAGTTGTATACAATAATAAATATGCATTATGTACACCAATAAAAGTTATTTAAGTGTTTTTTTTTTTTTTTTTTGGTTACTATGTACAAGAAACTTAAATACATCTGGGGCATCTGTGTTTTTATCACTGATAAGTGGTGCAGACAACACAGTACGACTTCACCTTTTTGAACTTAGGGTGTGTTTTTTATTATAGGGAACTTCAATTATTGCAAACTTAAACTGTCACCCGGTTTTCAACAATACTATAAATGCGGGACAAAATTCTAGACAAATGTGGAACCGGGAACCATTACCTTACCGTGGTGGAGAGGTTTGTGTGTCCCTATGAACCTGAGAGCTGTGTTGTCTGCAGCCTGCTGCCCCTGGTAGGGTCTCCCAAGTCAAATTGGTCTCAGGCAAGGGGCCGGACTAAGAATGGTTCAAAACAACCGCATGATACAGAGGGAAAGAGAAGGAGAGACCCTGCCTGGAGGAAGCCCGGTGCCCCCCTCTGGAGCCAGGCCCAGAGGGAGGGCCCTACAGCGAGTGGCTGGTGGCCGGGATTGTCTGGGAGCCCGGTCAGGCACAGCCCAATGAAGCTACGTGATGCCTCCCATCCATCCATCCATCCTGTGGGCCCACCACTCATGGGATAAACTGCTGGTGTCGGGTGCGCTGTCACACGGGTGGCAGTGATGATCAGGGACCTCGACGGACCAGACCCGGGCAGCAGAGGCTGGCTCTGGGGACGTGGAACGTCACTTCTCTGTGGGGGAAGAAGCCAGAACTAGTGCGGGAGGTGAAGCGCTATCAGTTGGATCTGGTGGGGCTTACCTCTACGCACAGTCTTGGCTCTGGAACCGTACTCCTGGATAGGGGTTGGACTCTATTCTTCTCCGGAGTTGCCCAAGGTGTGAGGCGTCCGGGCTGAGCGCCACTACATTGGAGTTCACCCCGGTGGACAAGAGGGTCACCTCCTTATGCCTTAAGGTTATGGGGGAACAACTCTGACTATTGTTTTTGCCTATGCCCCAAACAGCAGTTCAGAGTATTCGGCCTTCTTGGAGACCCTGAATGGAGCCCTGCAGGGGGCTCCAGTAGGTTACTCCGAAGTCTTGCTGGGAGACTTCAACGTGCATGTAGGAAACGATGGAGACACCTGGAGAGGCGTGGTTGGAAGGAACGGCCTCCCTGATCTAAACCTGAACGGTCGTTTGTTGTTGGACTTCTGTGATAGTCATGGAATGGCCATAACAAACACCATGTTTGAACATAAGGATGCTCATAAGTGTATGTGGTACCAGAGCACCATAGGCCAAAGGTCAATGATCGATTTTGTGATCGTATCATCTGATCTAAGGCCGCATGTTTTGGACACTTTGGTGAAGTGAGGGTTGGAGCTGTCAACTGATCACCATCTGGTGGTGAGTTGGATCAAGGGGTGGGGGAAGACTTTGGACAGACCTGGTAAACCCAAACGGGTAGTGTAGGTGAACTGGCAACGTCTGGAGGAAACCCCTGTCCGGGAGATCTTCAACTCACACCACCGGCGGAGCTTTTCAGACATCTCTGTGGAGGTTGGGGGCATTGAACCTGAGTGGGCAATGTTCAAAACGTCTATTGCTGAAGCTGCGGTGAGCAGCTGTGGTCTCAAGGTCTTAGGTGCCTCAAGGGGCGGTAACCCTCAAACACCATGGTGGACATCCGTTATCCGGGAGGACTCCGGAAACAGTTGCAGGGTACCGACGGACTCGAAGCCGTGCTTCTGGAAAACCGTCCATCACCTCAGTAGGGGGAAGCGGGGAACCATCCAAGCTGTGCACAGCAAGGGTGGGACCCTGCTGACTTCGACTGAGAAGGTTATCGGCCGGTGGAAGGAGCACTTTGAGGAACTCCTGAATCCGACTAACACGCCCTCTATGGTAGAGGCAGAGCTGGAAGCTGATGGGGGACCATCGTCAATCTTCCTGTTGGAGGTCAGTGAGGTAGTCAAACAACTCCACAGTGGCAAAGC
This sequence comes from Cottoperca gobio, assembly GCF_900634415.1. Lineage (NCBI taxonomy): Eukaryota > Metazoa > Chordata > Actinopteri > Perciformes > Bovichtidae > Cottoperca > Cottoperca gobio. The sequence goes on along the minus strand of NC_041358.1, from coordinate 6,851,864 downwards.
CACAGGGGTTGATGAGATCCGTCCAGAAATGCTGAAAGCTTTGGGTGTTGAGGGGCTGTCTTGGTTGACACGCCTCGTCAACATTGTGTGAAAGTCTGGGACAGTGCCTAGGTGGTGGCAGACCGGGGTGGTGGATCCCTTATTCAAAAAGGGGGACCAGAGAGTGTGTGCCAACTACAGAGGTATCACACTTCTCAGCCTCCTTGGTAAAGTTTGGTGGCCTAAGGATCTCATCGTTGCTCTTTTCAGATGATGTGGTCCTGATGGTGTCATCGGTCTGTAACCTTCAGCAGTCCCTGGATCGGTTTGCAGCCGAGTGTGAAGCAGTTGGGATGAGTATCAGCACCTCAAAATCTGAGGCCATGGCTCTCAGCAGGAAACCGGTGGTATGGCAGGGATAATTGGGTTTATAATAGTTATTTATAGTAAAGGTCAATAGTTATTTATGGCCTTTTTATCAATAAATATTATAATATCTCCAAATGCACAGCTTGTGAACGCCTGGTATTATTCTTAGAAAAACCTGTCTAATATGTTTAAGTCTTTATCCCTTTTATCTGAAATTTGAAGGTGAACTTCATAACACTTGGTGCTATATTTTTATTTATACCAGCTATACCCATCTTCAGGCATATTTTTCAACAACAAACTTCAGGCAGAGTGTATTTTCTTCAAATTCAGTATATTCAGACCACTATATCTCAGTGCCAGAAGCACTTGGAGTGATTAATCAATGTTTTACAAGAATAATAAGAGAGTTATCTTTTTAATGAGACCAAAATCTTGCATCTGGTGCAAATGGTTGAAGAGCAGCTTATAATATACTTTGGGTATGTCGTTTGTAGGTATTTTTGTATTTTCGAGTAAAGTCCCCCACCCCTTAAGAGGTTAAAGAAACCCTCACTCGACCCCTCTGAAGTGAACAACTACAGACCTGTCTCTCTTCTTTCTTTTCTTTCCAAAACACTTGAGCGTGCAGTCTTTAATCAACTCTTGTCTTACCTTCACCAGAACAACCTTCTCGATCCGCACCAATCTGGTTTCAAGGCAGGCCACTCAACTGAGACTACCCTCCTCGCTGTCACTGAGGAACATCATGCTGCTAGAGCAGCCTCCCTCTCCTCTGTTGTCATCATTCTGGACCTTTCTGCTGCGTTTGACACAGTGAAGCACCAGATCCTCCTCTACACCCTCCAAGAACTGGGAGTCTCAGGCTCTGCTCTCTCCCTGCTCGAATCCTACCTAAAGGACGGCACCTACAGGGTAACTTGGAGAGGGGCTATGTCGTACCCCTGTCAACCCACCACCGGGAACCTCAGGGCTCCATCCTGGGTCCTCTCCTCTTTTCTCTGTACACCAACTCAATTGGCTCTGTCATTCACTCTCACGGCTTCACCTACCACAGCTATGCAGATGACACTCAACAGATTCTGTCTTTTCCCAGATCTGAAACCCAGGTGGAGGCACGGATCTCGGCTTGTCTGGCTGATATCTCTGTATGGATGGCGGCACATCACTTGAAACTCAACCTTGACAAGACTGAGCTCCTTTTCCTTCAGGGAAAGGGCTCTCCCGTCCAAGACCTTACCATCAACATCGGCACCTCTGTTGTTTCCCCGACTCAGACTGCAAGGAATCTGGGTGTGACACAGGACGACCAACTGTCCTTCGGTGCCAACATCGCTGCAACAACCTGCTCCTGCAGACACACTTTGTACAACATCAGGAGGATATGTCCTCTCCTGACTCAGAAGGCAACGCAGGTTCTTGTCCAGGCTCTTGTCATCTCACGCATTGACTACTGCAACTCCCTCCTCGCTGGACTGCCTGCATGTACCATTCGACCTCTACAGCTCATCCAGAATGCAGCAGCCTGACTGGTCTTCAATCTACCCAAGTTCTCCCACACTACACCGCTTCTCCGCTCCCTTCACTGGCTACCAGTGGCGGCCCGAATCTGCTTCAAGACTCTAGTACTGGCCTACCGTGCTGTGAATGGATCAGTGCCTTCCTACATCCAGGCCATGGTCGAACCATACACCCCAGCACATTCACTTCGCTCTGCATCGGCCAAACGGCTCGCCACTTCCTCACTGCGAGTAGGACCCAGATTCCCCTCAAATTTAGATTTAGAGTTCATCATAGCACAGAGACGGCACTGGTGAAAGTTACCAATGACCTTCTATTGGCATCAGACAAAGGACTTGTCTCTGTTCTTGTCTTGTTAGACCTCAGTGCTGCTTTTAACACTGTTGATCATGACATTCTACTACAGAGACTGGAACATTGTGTTGCATTAATTTGGCCTCCAGCACTACCGTAAGGAATCTTGGCGTTATCTTTGATCAGGATCTGTCTTTTAACTCCCACATAAAACAAATCTCAAGGACTGCCTTCTTTCATCTACGTAACATTGCAAAATAAGACACATCCTGTCTCAAAATGATGCAGAAAAACTAGTCCATGCATTTGTTACTTCAAGGCTGGATTACTGCAACTCATTGTTATCAGGTTGTCCCATCAAAGTCGCTTAAGACTCTTCAGTTGATCCAAAATGAAGCGGCACGTGTATTGACAAGAACTAGGAAACGGAATCATATTACTCTTGTATTAGCTGCTCTGCACTGGCTCCCGGTAAAATACAGAATATAATTCAAAATCCTTCTCCTGACTTACAAAGCAAGGTCAGGCTCCAGCATATCTTAAAGATCTCATAGTACCTTATAAACCAACTAGAGCATTGCACTCCCAGACTGCACGGTAACACAACATATTTTCTGTCAAATGTTGTATTTGTACTATGTTGTTTATCCTGTACATACGACATCTATTGCACATCTGTCCATCCTGGGAGAGGGATCCCTCCTCAGTTGCTCTCCCTGAGGTTTATTCCATTTTTCCGCCTTTAATTATGGGGTTTATTTTAGGAGGTTTTTCCTTGTGCGATACGAGGGTCTAAGGACAGAGGGTGTCGTATCCTGTACAGTCTGTAAAGCACACTGAGACAAATGTATAATTTGTGATATTGGGCTTTATAAATACATTTGATTTGATTTGATTTGGAACAGAACCCACCTGTTTGCTATCCTGGCTCCAAAATGGTGGAACGACCTCCCCATTGATGTCAGAACAGCAGATAGTCCTCCCACCTTCCGTCGCAGACTGAAAACTCATCTGTTTTGTCTACACCTTGGCGAATTAAGAAAAAAAGTTATTTGTATGATGCACTTATATTGGTTTGGCTTGTTTGTAGCTAATAGTTGAATTCGTATTCTTTTGTTTCTGTATGTTGCACTTGGCTTAGTTTGACTTGTGGCTTATTTGAAGCTATTGTTCTGCACTTAAAGGATTGTACCTATTTGAAGCTAATGTACTTGCAAGATTATTGCTGTTCGGAGTTGTATCCTTATGATTGTTTGCACTTTTTGTAAGTCGCTTTGGACAAAAGCGTCAGCTAAATGAACTGCAATGTAATATAATAGCACACTTCAGAGCATATTACATTAACTTACTGATGATGTGTTTTAAAAATTCTATTTTTATTCTCCATCAGTGCTGCTCAGATTCAAACAACACTGACATCCAAACTGGAGGGCCTGCAGTGCCACTTCATCTGGGATATGGACACCAGCGGGTCCAAACTTTTCCGTTTAAGGGAAAGGTTTGAGGATTTCGCCACCGAGGATGGACACAGCTGGCTGGGTCACATTTACAACCTGCGTGGGTTCATTGAATACAAGCTGGGGTTCACTGAAGAAGCCCAGAGTTTCTTCAACAAGGCTACAGAGGCCTTCTGCCAGATGAGAAATGCAGATGAGGGTCCCTGGTTAGTGGTGAACTACGGGAACCTGGCTTGGCTGCACTACCACCTGGGAGACCCAGCAGAGAGTGAGGCTTACCTGAAAAAGGTCGATGCCCTGATGAAAAAATACCCATCTCCATCCCAGGATGAGCTCCACCCAGAGATCTACGCTGAAAAAGCCTGGACTCTGTTGAAGTTCGGTGCAGACAAAAAGCTGCTGTCTGCAGATTACATCCAGAGAGCCATCAGGATGCAGCCGGACATGGTGGAGTGGAACACCAGCTATGTCTTAGGGTTAGTGAATGCTTCAAAGTACAGCAGCACAGCAGTGGGGGCTGACATCTTGGAGAAAATGAGAATTGCCAAAGAACAGGATCCAGAGAACTTGTATCTCGCTGTTAAATACCTCGAGCAATGTGCTAAGAAAGGAGAAAGAATTGAAGATGAAGCACGTGAGCTAGCCAGGGAGGTTTTGAGAAATCCTGTCAGCAGCTACAGTGGTATGAAAGCTGTACTAAGATTTTACAAAAACTATGAATCTGTTGATGAGGCCATTGATTTGGCAGAGGAGGCTCTGAAGAACCATCCAGATGAGCGTTATCTGAAGGGATGTGCTGCACTCTGCTACAAATGGAAGATCATTTTTTTCAGGGACAAAACGAAGCCTGATGGACAGAGCAATCAGTCTCCATAAAGAGGTGATTTTACTTTACCTTCATTCTTCCTTTCTGAAGGAAATAGACCTTGCAAATATATACGCAAAGTCGACTAACGGCCAGACTAAAGCTGAGCAGATATACCAGGAACTGCTAGAAAGGGATCTTAAACCTGCAAGCAAACAGATGCTTTACAGCTACTACGCAAAATATTTAAACTTCGATCGAAAAGAGTACCAAAGGTCACTAAGATATCACATGAAGGCAGCAGAGATACCGCAACAATCCTTCTTTCGGGAGAACTGCATCAAAGTTCTGGAAAAGATTAGAGACAGACGCAGGGACAGAATGTGTAGAGAAATAGAGAAGTTTCTGGAAAACCTGCAAGAGCCATAGTGTTTTTAACAGCACTGGTTCTAAATCGAGAAAAGAAATATAGGTATTGCATAACCTAAAGGAATCTATAAATACTTATTAATCGAGCTGTGTCCATTAAAGGCAGGTTTCAACAAGTGTTTGCACTTTCGTAGTTAATGGAAGACAGGCTGTTAAAAATAATATCAGCACTCGGTTTGTATGAAACAGGCCGAATCCTTCACTAACACGGGTTATTAACATGTTCAAATGTCGTGACAATAATTCAGTATCACATTATTTGTTCAAATGGATTTTGAATGGATGTTGTTTTCCTAAAGTATCTATCTATCTGTAACCATGATGTTTTCCGTTGCACTGTATTTTAAGAACATAGTAGACTCTATAGCCTTTGAAATTTGCTTTTCTGAAAGCTTTTAGTTGTGAAATATAAAACTCTGTTATGTAATGTAATACTTCATTTGCTGTATAACCTGAATATTATCGCCAGATACAACTGATTGTATGTATAGCAAATCTGTCAAGTTTGCTTCAATTGTACAAATGAATAAACATGCATTAAGTACACTATGAAAAGTAGTTTAACTATTTTTTGTTTTGGTTGTTACTATATAAAATAAATTCAAATACATGACACATCATTTTGCAGTACTGCACTTAGGGTGCTGATGGCCGGTAATTAAACTTTACATTTTGAAGTCAACATGGATGAGCACTAAACAAATGAAGCTGTATAACAATATCTCCAAGGACCTAGGACCTAGGCCAGGGGTCGGCATCCTTTACTATCTAAAGAGCCATTTTTCCCATCTTCCACCAAATAAGATTTGTCTGGAGCCACAAAACATGTTTGATAACACAGCTTATAGATTTAATATATAGTTATACTTCATTTGTTGCATTTATGAAATTACAGAAAGACCAAAAAAGAAACTGTTGCTATGTTTACCTGTTTTAACAAAGGAAAACACCAAACCCTTTTGAAGAGAAGGAACAAATACACTGGCATGTTTAGGCCTACTTTGAAATAAATTAAACACAGAACTATGCAGGCCTATTTGAGTCCTCCCCATATTTGTTGAATAAAATAAAATGAATATAATATAAAAATACACAAAACTATAAAAAATACAAAATAAAAATGAAATAAATGAAAGAAGTAGACAACTTTGAAATAAACAAAACGTATAGCTGCAGCCTAATATCTTAAAAAGAGTAAACATAAAGAAATAGGCCAGTTTCTATTTAATTATGTCCGTTTCAGTGTGTTTTCATCAACATGGAGGTGGTGATCATTTCTTTGGCTTGTAAAAAATTCACAACAGCCTCTCAAATGTCCCACAAAATGTCTTTCAACATCACATTTTCTGTTGTCTGCTCTTTTCTCGCCACATATCAAGCACACTGGTAAGCCAGCATTGTTGACAGGGAAAACAAATGTATCTGTCCACGCAGAATTATTTTATCCATGGTTAGCATACCGGGTTAGGCGGGGGTCTGCAACTCAAGATAAACCACCTGCAGGGGTTAGGGTTAGGGCGCCCGTAGACGCAGTAGAATGTGACGCATTTTTTAGTTGACAAAATATTAAAACATATATTTTATTTCAGTGTCACAATATCACCTCGAACTCCAAGATAAGAGGTGTTCCCTTTGAAAGATTGTCCACTGTGCAACAAAAAATACATGTTCCATGTTTTTTTTTTTCAAAGCTACAGGGAGCCACTACAGAGGGGTTAAAGAGCTGCATGTGGCTCCTGAGCCACAGGTTGCAGACCCCTGTTCTAGGGGGAGCTGAGGGAATAGACAATGGATGGATGTTTTATTCCTTATGACTGGTCCATTCATTTTTTCTTACTTTGTTTTCTTGCTGTCTATTCAGTGCTTCTTACTCCTTGCCTTCCTTCCCTTCTCCCTTTCTCCACATCAGATGAACAGTGGTTATCCAAACATAGCACACTTCAGACCATTTTGTATGAACCTTTTGAGAATGTGTTTTAAGAATTGTTCTTTTTATTCTCTATCAGTGCTGCTCAGAGTCAAACAACACTGGTTTCCAAACTGGAGGACCTGCAGTGCCACTTCACCTATATAAAAGATTATTTGTAAAACTGTGAGCAGTAATTTGTATGAAAATCCTTGAATAACACTCGTCATTTAAATAGCATCACTGAGGACATGTTAAAAATATTGTTACCATAATTCAGTATCACATGATTTATTCAAATAGATTTTGATCAGATATTGTTTTTCTTTAATAAGTTACATGTAGGCTATACGTGTAACCATGGTGTTGTCCTTTGCAATGTATTTTAATAACATAATAGACTCTATAGCCATTGAAATTTACTTTGCAGTAAGCTTTGTTTTGTGAAAGACAAAACTCTTTGATCGGTACTATAATACTTAACTTGATGTATAACCTGAATATTATCACCAGATTGTTTGTATAGAAAGTATGTCAAGCTTTGTCTAAGTTCTATACAATAATAAATATGCATTATGTACACTAAGAAAGGTTCTTTGAGTATTTTTTGTTTTGGTGGTTACTATATACAAGAAATTGAAATACACGACACATCATTATGCAGTACTGTACACCGGGTGCTGATAGATGTTAATTAAACTACAACTATTAAGTCAACTTGGATGGAACAGTGACAATATTTCCAAGGCGATATGTGAACAGGTGACTAATAATCAAACATGCAAGCTTTTGTGTTGAAAAGAAGTGTTTCTAAATTAAATAGAACCCTGTCAGGTCCGGACCTCCTGGTGGCACGGCACTGCTGCGACCCGGGCTCCTGTCGCGCGCTGCAGCTTTTATGTTTTTATGTTGTTTTACGTTTCTTTTTTTTATTTTAAACCACACGTTTTAATCTAAAGACTGCTTATGTTGGCACGATGACGATCCTTGCAAAAGAGACGCACTAATGGCTCTCTGCACTGCGGGAGCCTTCCCACCATCTGACCTGCCGGAGGACATACAAACTACAGAGTCTTCTATTATAGTGTTTACTGAGACGTGGCTTCACCGGGATATTTCTGGCTCTTTGTGAGCTGGAGTATTTTTCTTTAATTCACTCAGACAGAAGTGAAACGTCGGGGGGCATCTGTGTTTTTAACAATGATAAGTGGTGCAGACAACAAAGTACGACTTCACCTTTTTGAACTTAGGGTGTGTTTTTTATTATAGGGAACTTCAATTATTGCAAACTTAAACTGTCACCCGGTTTTCAACAATACTATAAATGCGGGACAGAATTATAGACAAATGTTACGGCAATGTGAACAACGCTTATGTGAGTAGAGCCAAACCGCAGAGCTTCCAAACCCGGACCATAATACGTTGCATCTCATATCTGCTTATAGAACTGTTGTCAAACAGAGCGAACCACAAACCAAGACTGTAAACGTTTGCACTAGTGACAGAATAGAGTCTCTTAACAGATGTTTTCTCCCTACTGAGTGGGTTATCAGCAGAGCGTCATAATGCAGGTGTTTCCAGGTAACGCTTTCCCAGCTCTTCATACTTTCACCAGGGTCACCGCCATCGCATATGAAACAGACATGCAACAATTTTGACAAGGGGTCATTTTACGCATCTCACACAGCTTTTATTAATTGTATAATTCACATTAGCATGTTTCATGAAGTAAGTCTATGCACCTCAGTTTTGTTGTTGTTTTTCAGTTTTGTCAGGGAGATAATTCAGCTGAGGGGGCACAGCGACCTTTTTGGACAGACCTGGACCCCCAATGCTCCACATTAAGCCGACAGGGACATTCTGCAGACAACTGCTGCTCAAAGTGTACACATATACTGAATATGCTTATATTATGATATCATAATACGTTATCAGAAGGTGCAGCCATAAATAACTGTGGCATCTTGGGGTTGAATATTTCACTCAGTGTGGCATCATATTATAAAGAAGAAAAGCAATTTTATTTTAAATACACTTAGGAGAAAATATAATCACAAACTTTAATAAGTCAGGTCTAAGTTCTTTTTCCAGAAATGTGGCTTTCGGTTTCTATTCCTGGGAAAGGATAGTCAGGTGGGCGTGTGGATTCCTACATTGAACAAAACAGACTTCAACATAATACTCATTTACAAGATTAAATGGTTAATTTATTTGACATTTTACAACACAGGTTTCAGCTGAGGGGGCAAAGTGACCTTTTTGGACAGACCTGGACCCCCAAGGCCCCACATTAAGCTGACGGTGACTGACACTGCAGACAGCTGCTGCTCAAAGTGTACACATATACTGAATAGGCTCATATGATATCATAATATTTTATGAGAAGGTACCGCCATAAAAAAATATAGCATCATATTCTACAAGAAGAAAACCAAACTAATTATTTTAAATACACTTAGGAGATAATGTAATCACAAACTTCAATGAGTCATGTCTAAGTTATTTTTCCAGAAATGTGGCTTTAGGTTTCTATTCTTAGGAAACGATAGTCAGGTGGCCGTGTTTAGACAGAACAAAAATGCAAACGTCTGACATTCACTTCGACTTCAGTGTGAACATTTAAAGCTGGGTGCTCAACAACTTCTCATAATTTACAGCAAAGCAGGAGTTGGACTTATTTCACTTTGTACCAGCGAACGTAAAGATGCATCAAGAGCAAAAACCAGCCGAACTAACTAACATTTAGAGAACTGCTGAGTCGAGGAAACAGCCGAATGATGAGGTGAGAAGCTGCTTCTGCATATTATTGTAAGAGTAACTAATGAGTTACATTCGGATTTATTTTATGTCTTACTATTGAGTCATAGATCCCCAAATATTGACATTATGGATCCTGTGGGAGAAAATCCCTGAAGGATCTTCACCACACTATAACAATACTTCTATATTGCTTTCAAAAATCAACAGAGTTCAAGGAGTTTCAATAGAATAAGAGTTTACTGAAGAATCAACACAGTACAGCAAACACGAGTCGGTCCAAGGAGTGATTGAATAACAAATCACACACCTCTTAGTTTATACATTTTCCTTATCTTTCAAAGTTGACACCATTGTTCCAAAAAGTCAGTGAGTAGAGACAGGAGGGGTAGAGACAGGAGGGGTAGAGAATTCAGACGGTGGCAGGTGTTAGTCAGATACAAGAATACAATTGTCTGTTTCTTATGATGACCTTCAGTTTACCTAAGATACAATGGTCGAATTTGACGCGTAGGGCTAAAGAAAACATTGCCTATCTGAAAGGAGGCACAGAGAATACAAGTAAAGTTACAGTGATGTGCTGAGTGAGTCAGAAATTAATTAAACCAAGTTTTAAACAATAGTAATGTAACATCTGTTGCCTGACTGTCCTGCCAACCTTGACTTTTTAACCATTGTGCACCAGTAGTTATCTTTTTCTTCAAATACTCCCTAACTTTCCCACAGCGGAAAAACAATTGTGTTTTCAAATACTCCTGACAATAGCACATTCTGCTGACACTTTATCTATTCTTACTTAACTAGTGGTGTAACTAGTAACTAATGTTATTTTAGCTGTTAACCTTTACTTTCCATGACCTCACCTTCTGCCTTTACACCATTACATCTCAGTGTCTGTCGTATAGACTAAAATACTCTAATGATTAACAGTAAACAAAAATCTTCATGTTTCAGGCAGTTGCTAACTAAAATCATTATTCTGCTTCAAACAATATCCCACAATCCTTCAAGTTAACGAGGAGGTTTTCATTCCCTCCCTTCTTTCTTCATTCTTTACTTACTTTTGCCTCTTCGGTGTGTCTTGTTATTTTCCTTATAGGGAGTTTAAAGTGTGTATTTTCTTTCTCCTTTTCAATATTTTTTTACGTTTTCTGGTCATTTTTTTCCCACACTGACATGGATATAATTCTGGTAGAGAAATTGGAGAAACGCCTAACACATCTATATAATTTAATGAAATAACTATTTTCTTTCCCTTGCTCCTTTTCATCCTTCCTGTCTTCCTTGTTCTCTTCTGTCTTACTCAATTTCTTTACTTTACTCTTCTTCCTACCTTTCTATACCTTCCTTGCTTGTGTCCTCCTTCCTTACCTCTCTCAGCCATCTTTTCTTATCTCTTACCTCATCCCTTTTGGTCTTTCCTTTCATCCTTCTGGCCTCCTTCACTACTTTTTCCCTCCTCTTCTGTTACTGTGACACTCCTTTCTTCATCCATTCCTTCCCTTTATCATTTTACTTCTACATTTTTACTGCTGCTTCATTTATTTTACCTTACTTTGCTCCTTGCTGTCTATCTGATCATGTTTATTTGTGTTGGAAAAATATTCCTAATAACACCACGAAGTCAGGATCCAAATCCAATAAAAGGGTTTAATCAATATTCTTGCAAGAAAGAGCCGAGTTTTATTCATACAAAGGATGATCAAATTCACGCACATACAGGTTGTAAGTTCTGCTGTGTTGCTCACCGGAGCAACTCTCCCAGCCTCAGTATTTATACCCATTCAAAGGACAGGAAGTCATGAAGAGCTTCCAGGTCAGTCTTCCTTTGTTCTACAAGATGGGGGTTTACAGTAAACACAGATGTACTAATCAACTCAGGTCCCAGACGTACTAATTCAACCGACTGAGGACTGTTCTTTGATTGAGCAGTTCACCTCCTGTCCCCTGCTGTGTTTAACACTCCGTCGTTCCTCCTGTCCCCTGCTGTGCTTAACAATTAGTATTTCCTGTATTTTCCTATAAATTTGTCACATACACACTCAAACACAGTACAATGTGTCGTGCAATTATTTTGTGTCAAGCTCCCAAAAGCAACTAACAAAAAAATAAAGAAATATTTTCTTCCTATGCATTCAATGCTGCTTACTCAATTTCTATCTTCCTCCCTTTCTCCACATGAGGTGAACAGTGGTTATGCAAACATAGCAAACTTCAGATTATATTACATTAACCTACCAAGGATGTGTTTTTAATAATTGTTATTTTTATTCTCCATCAGTGCTGCTCAGAGTCAAAAAACTAACTCCAAACTGGAGGTCCTGCAGTGTCACTTCACCTGGACACCAGCAGGTCCTTACCTTTACGTCTCAGTGAAAAACTGAAGGACAACGGCACCGAGGAGGGAAACAGCTGGCAGGGTCACATTTACAACCTGCGGGGGTTCACTGAATACAAGCTGGGGTTCACTGAAGAAGCCCAGAGTTTCTTCAACAAGGCTACATGATGAGAAACGCAGATGAGTGTCCCTGGTTAGTGGTGAACTACGGGAACCTGGCTTGGCTGCACCACCACCTGGGAGACCCAGCAGAGAGAGAGAGAGAGCCATCAGGATGCAGCCGGACATGGTGGAGTGGAACACCAGCCATGTTTTAGGGTTAGTGAATGCTTCAAAGCACAGCAGCACAGGGCTGGGGGCTGACATCTTGGTGAAAATTAGAATCAACAAAGAACAGGATCCAGAGAACTTGTACTTTGCTGTTCACTACCTCGAGCAATGTGTTAAGAAAGGAGAAAGAATTGAAGATGAAGCACGTGAACTAGCCAGGGAGTTTTGAGAAATCCTGTCAGCAGCTACAGTGGTATTAAACCCTTACTTAGCGTTTACAGAAACTATTTATCTGTTGATGAGGACATTGATTTGGCAGAGGAGGTTCTGAAAAACCATCCAGATGAGCAATCAGTCTCCATGAAGAGATGATTTCTCTTTATCCTCTTTCCTCACTTAAGAAGAAAATAGACCTCGCAAATATATATGCAAAGTCAACTAACGGCCTGGCTAAAGCTGAGCAGATATACCAGGAACTGCTAGAAAGGGATCTTGAACCAACAGATGCTTTACAACAACTACGCAACTCATTTATACTTCCAACAACAGGATCACAACAGGTCAATAAGATATCACATGAAGGTGGAAGAGAAACCGCAACAATCCTTCTTTCGGGAGAACAGCATCAAAGTTCTGGAGAAGATTAGAGACAAAGACAAAGAAATAGAGAAGTTTCTGGAAAAAATATAGGTATTGCATAACCTAAAGGAATTTGTAAGTACTTATTAATCAAGCTGTGTCCATTAAAGACAGGTTTCAACAAGTGTCTGCACTTTCGTAGTTAATGGAAGACAGGCTGTTAAAAAAAATATCAGCCATCGATGTGTATGAAACAGGCCGAATCCTTCACTAACACAGGTTATTAACATGTTCAAATGTCGTAACAATAATTCAGTATCACATTTTTTGTTCAAATTAGTATTGAATGGATGAATTTTCCTTAACTTAGCGTATAAATCTGCTCAGTTTTACACAGCCACTGGTCAATGTTACAGTGTACACTTATATTTTGTCTCTTAATTATTATTTTTTTTCTTACTTTTAATGGTGGGGGGGAGGGGGGTGACAGATGTGTAATGTCATATGTCTTCTAAGCTACTGGGTGCCTAAATTTCCCCCGGGATCAATAAAGTATCTATCTATCTGTAACCATGGTGTTTTCCTTTGCACTGTATTGTACATAGTGAACTCTATAGCCTTTGAAATGTGCTTTTCTGAAAGCTTTGAGTTCCATCCATCCAGCTATCCATCGTCTAACGCTTATCCGGGATCGGGTCGCGGGGGCAGCAGCTCCAGTAAGGAACCCCAATCTTCCCTTCTCCGGACCACATCCTCCAGCTCCGACTGGGGGATCCTGAGGCGTTCCCAGGCCAGTGAGGAGATATAATCTCTCCACCGAGTCCTGGGTCTTCCCCGGGGTCTCCTCCCAGCTGGACGTGCCTGGAACACCTCCCTAGGGAGGCGCCCAGGTGGCATCCTTACTAGATGCCCGAACCACCTCAACTGGCTCCTTTCAACGTAATGGAGCAGCGGCTCTACTCCGAGTCTCTCATGGATGGCTGAGCTTCTCACCCTATCTCTAAGGGAGACGCCAGCCACCTGCTGCTCCAATTCTCCGGCCAATCTCTCGCTCCATTGTCCCCTCACTCGCGAACAAGACCCCGAGGTACTTGAACTCCTTCACTTGGGGTAATGGCTCATTCCCTACCCGGAGTAGGCAATCCACCGGTTTCCTGCTGAGAGCCATGGCCTCAGATTTAGAGGTGCTGATCCTCATCCCAACCGCTGCACACTCGGCTGCGAACCGATCCAGTGACTGTTGAAGGTCACAGACCGATGATGCCATAAGGACCACATCATCTGCAAAGACCAGCGATGAGATCCTCAGGTCACCGAACTGCAACCCCTCTCCTCCACGACTACGCCTTGATATCCTATCCATGAAAATCACGAACAGGATTGGTGATAAAGCGCAGCCCTGGCGGAGGCCAACATTCACTGGAAACGAGTCCGACTTACTGCCGAGTATCCAGACACAACTCTCGCTTTGGGTGTACAGAGATTGGATTGCCTTTTTCACAGCAGCCATGTCATTGCAGGGTAAACATTTGATCAGCATCTAAATGGAACCGGCCATGTTATTAATTGCACCTGTGTTTACCCTGCAACACCAGGAGGTGGGAGCAGAGCGTCATAAAGCAGATGTCCAGGGAACCGTTACTGCTCTTCACCGACACTCTGCAGATCGCCGCTGCTCAAGTGTAGGCTAAGACTATATACCTAATATAGAAATGTGTTTAAGATAATGCACATGACATCTTAATAATGTTTATTTAATGAGGAGATGCATTCATATACAAAAATATAGCATCTTGGTTTTGAATATTTCACTCAGTGTGGCATCATATTATAGCATCAAGAAGAAGAAGAAAAACATTAAATCCTCTTGAGGGGAAATATCATGGCAATATTTGATGAGTCATAATTTTGTTTTTTCACATGTGGCTGTATGTTTTCATTCCAGGAAAACGAAAGTGAAGGCCTGTTACGACAACACAAATGCCCCGCCTCTGACATTAGTTTCGACTTTTGAGAAACTCGAGACATTTGTTGTTCTGAATATAGGTGTGGCATCATATTCATCAAGAAGTAGAAACGACTGATGATATGTGGCTGTAGGTTTCTATTCCTGGGAAACGATAGTCAGGCAGGCGAATCAAGAGCAAAAACCAGACAAACTGTCTAATATTTAGAGAACTGCTGAGTCGAGGAAACAGCTGAATGATGAGATGAGAAACTGCTTCTGCATCTAAAGTAATGACAATCATTATGATGTATTTTCTATCTTATTATTATTGAGCCCCAGAGATCCAAAACCCTCACCTTTAGTCATGAGCTTTGGGTAGTGACCGAAAGATTGAGTTCACAGACAAAAGTAAATAAGCTGAAATAAGTTCCCTCAGTAGGGTAGCTGGGCTCAGCATACAGTATATCTCAAAAGTGAGTACACCCTTTAGATTTTTGCAAATATTCTGTTATATCCTTTCAGGGGATAACATTATCCTACTGAAACTTTGATATAACTTAAAGTAGTCAGTGTGCTGCTTGAATAACAGTATAGATTTATTGTCCTTTGAAAATTACTCAGTACACAGCTGTTAATGTCTAAACAGCTGGCAACAAAAGTGAGTACACCCCATAGTGAACATGTCCTAATTGTGCCCAATGATGTTGTTTTCCCGCCCTGGTGTCATGTGACTCGTTAGTGTTACAAGGATTCAGGTGTAAATGATAAGCAGGGCTGTTAAATTTGGTGTTTTGGGCACAATTCTCTCTGAATGCTGGACAACATGGCACCTCATGGCAAGGAACTCTCTGAGCGGCTGAAAAAAAGGATTATTGCGCTTCACAAAGATGGCCTTGGCTATAAGAAGATTGCCAACACCATGAAAATGAGTTGCAGCACAGTGGCTAAGATCATACAGCGGTTTTCCAGGACAGGTTCCACTCGGAACAGGCCTCGCCAGGGTCGACCAAAGAAGTTGAGTCCACGTGCTCAGCGTCATATCCAGAGGTTGGTTTCCAAAAATAGACGTGCGAGTGCTTCCAGCATTGCTGCAGAGGTTGCAGAAGTGGGATGTCAGCCTGTCAGTGCCCAGACCATACGCCGCACACTGCATCAAATCGGTTTGTATGGCCGTCGCCCCAGACAGAAGCCCCTTCTGAAACCGATGCATAAGAAAGCCCACAAACAGTTTGCTGAAGACAATGAATCCAAGAACATGAGTTACTGGAACCATGTCCTGTGGTCTGATGAGACCAAAATAAACCTGTTTGGGACAGATGGTGTCCGGCGTGTGTGGCGGCACCCTGGTGAGGAGTACCAAGACAAATGTGTTTTGCCTACAGTCAAGCATGGTGGTGGCAGCATCATGGTCTGGGGCTGCATGAGTGCTGCCGGCACTGGGGAGCTGCATTTCATTGAGGGACACATGAATTCCAATATATACTGTGACATCCTGCAGCAGAGCATGATCCCCTCTCTTCGGAAACTGGGCCGTAGGGCAGTTTTCCAACATGATAATGACCCTAAACACACCTCCAAGATGACAACGGCCTTGCTGAAGAAGCTGAAGGTTAAGGTGATGGACTGGCCAAGTATGTCTCCAGACCTAAACCCAATTGAGCACATGTGGGGCATCCTCAAGAGGAAGGTGGAGGAGTGCAAGGTGTCCAACATCCGTGCGCTCCGTGATGTCGTCGTGGAGGAGTGGAAGAAGATTCCAGAAGCAACCTGTGCAGCTCTGGTGAATTCCATGCCCAGGAGGGTTAAAGCAGTGCTAGATAACAATGGTGGTCACACAAAATATTGACACTTTGGGCACAATTTAGACATGTTCACTATGGGGTGTACTCACTTTTGTTGCCAGCTGTTTAGACATTAACAGCTGTGTACTGAGTAATTTTCAAAGGACAATAAATCTATACTGTTATTCAAGCAGCACACTGACTACTTTAAGTTATATCAAAGTTTCAGTAGGATAATGTTATCCCCTGAAAGGATATAACAGAATATTTGCAAAAATCTAAAGGGTGTACTCACTTTTGAGATATACTGTAAGTCATAGGGTATGTGAGCAGAGACATACGGAGGGAAGGGCGCTTTCCTTCAGAGGTTTTCCGTCCAACTCTTGAAGACTCCGGGGTATACCCAGAACACGCTGAGGAGATTATTTATCTCATCTGGCTTGGGAACACCCTGGGGTCCCCCAGGAAGTGCTGGACATTTTGCAGGTGAGAGGGAATGAAAAAAGGATGAATGTTTTATTTTCCTTATGACTGTCTATTCAGTGCTTCTTACTCCATTCCTTCCTTCCCTCCTCCCTTTCTCCACATCAACAGTGGCTATGCACTCATTGTACACCTCAGAGCTTATTATATTAACCTATTGATGATGTGTTTTAATAATTGTTATTTTTATTCTCCATCAGTGCTGCTCAGAGTCAAACAATACTGGTGTCCAAACTGGAGGCCCTGAAGTGCCACTTCACCTGGGATCTGGACACCAGCAGGTCCTTAATATTCCGTAGCAGGGAAAGGTTTGAGGATTTCTGCACCGACGACGGACACAGCTCGCTGGGTCACATTTACAACCTGCGGGGTTCATTGAATACACGTTGGGGTTCACTGAAGAAGCCCAGAGTTTCTTCAACAAGGCTACAGAGGCCTTCCGCCGGATGAGAAACGCAGATGAGGGTTCCTGGTTAGTGGTTAACTACGGGAACCTGCCTTGGCTGCACCACCACCTGAGAGACCCAGCAGAGAGTGAGGCTTACCTGACAAAGGTCGACACTCTGATGAAGAAAAATATCAATCTCCATCCCAGGACGAGCTCCACCCAGAGATCTACGCTGAAAAAGCCTGGACTCTGATAAGTTTTAGCACAGATAAAATGCAGCTGGCGAGCCATCAGGATGCAGCCGGACATGGTGGAGTGGAACACCTACCATATCAAAGGGTTAATGTATGCTTCAGATCACATCAGCACAGACCTAGGGGCTGACATCTTGGAGAAAATGAGAATTGCCGCGGCATGACTCACAACACCGCTTCACGTCCGGGCAAATGCCCGGCCAATACCCTAGATACCCGGACATGGGGTTATGATGGCTTTTCGGAACCAACAACTGTGTATTTTCCTGACCTGTTTGTGTGTCACGGCTCACACGGTACAGCCTGTCTCTAATCACTGAAAAGTGGGGGTGTGTCAGTGCGGCGTTCTGGTTTAGTGGGGAGCCATCTACACTCACTACTTGCTCGAAAGCGTGACGGAGGGTCTCGTCTCGAGACTGCTCGAGGGGAAAGTCCTCCACCGGATGTAACTGCAGGGACGAAGCTGATGAAGCTCATCACAAGCCTCCTCCGGCCCCGCACTCCCCTCGTTGGCGTTCGCCACCTCCGTATCCCCATTGAACACTGCCGGGAGAGGAGTCTGGCGGCGCCACAACCCGGACCAACTGCCCCACCTCCATGACTGGACAGTCCCGCCACCACCCCTGCCCTGGCATCTGAGGAGCCCTCTGTGGTGCCAGGCGAACATATGCGTAGGCTGGGTCCTGGGGGGGAGAAAAGAAAGGAAACTGGGGGTGAGTAGTCAGCTGTGCTCCAGCTGCACCGGAGGTGAAGACCGGGCCAACGAAAGGTGGCATATGGTAGCGGCCAGCGGCCCCTGCTGAGGACCGGAAACTCCTTGAGGCACGAACGGGCCGGACCTGTGGGGGAGCTGTGGCCCGGTCTTTGTGCCCCAGACTCCGTCGGGGCAGGGAGAGGTGGTCCTCCACAAGGACGACGGCAGCTTCAATGTTGACAGGGAGGTAGCACTGGACCCAGTTCGCTGAAGAGGCTGGCAGTCCGGCAATGAACTGCTCCAGTGCCTCATGCCCGACGACGTCCTCCGCAGAGTTGGTTCCCGGCTGGAGACAGCACCTGGCTGCGTCATCTTCTGCAGCCCAATCGGCAGTGGCCGAACCGGAGTGTTTCCTGGATCGCCCCTCTGGTGGCCGAGCACTGCAGCAGCTCCCACAGGAGGACACGATCCTCCCGCTGGCACGCCGCATTGTGGCAAGGGCTTTTCCCCTCCTCTGACCTGTCCCTATTAAAGGGTGGTAAAAGTTGAAGAACTCAGAGTTTGAATGTCGAATCAAAACAGCAATCCTCTAGTTCAATCGATATATTTATTAATGTGATAAGTCAAACATAGAAAATATTCTCAGCTGAGGACACAATTCGCATCGCCGTTTCCACAGACTGCATTGCTCAAAAACCCCCATGTTGCTGTCTCACGGCTCCGCTCCAGTGTGTACAAAAGTTGTAAAAGCATCGCATCTAACACATGGAGGAGGCGTTGACCTTCTCCTCATTGGTCCCCGTTGGCGCCAACACGCTCCTCCGTCAGCAGTCAGGAATTGATGGTTTGTTGACCTGTTTTCTTAAAGGGGAAGTGCACCTATTATGTTTGTAATACACTCGGTGCAGAAATTACATAATTGCGCAGAAACATATTCGTAGTGTAGATATATATATATATTGATTGAGGTAGACAAATACATATGATAGTCTTTCCAGAGTGGATTAATACAATTAGGATTAATTTACCTGACAATTCCCCCTTTACACACCATTTATGGTGTGTATAATCTCCAGTAAATATAAGGCACCGAGTGGTGTACAAATTCAGCATATGGTATACAAGAATACATTCTTAGTGCACTTGTTTTTATTCCAGTCATAAAAAGTACCTTTGGTAGAAAACATCAACTTTAATAAAAATACCTTCTGTATAAAACATCAACTTTACTAAAGAATACCTTCCAAAGCTCTGGTAATGGATCTATCTGTGGCTGTGTTATTTGGGATGAAAGTACAACACAGAGCCAAACAATTTACAGACACCCCCTTTTTCAGCTAGCAACATGTCTAATGCAATTCCGTTCTGTGATCAGGCTAGTTCTATCAAATTGCATACATTTATGGAGAGGGGATTGTACTCGTATACATTTGTTTTGTTATTGTGGAATCAATCAATCTCGTCATGCGGCTTCTAATTCATGGTATAGAACAACATCCACATACAGTAAGTATTCAGAATCAGAATAATCTTTCTTGTCATGTAGGTTTTCACCTACAAAGAATTTGCTCTGGGTTAGCTGGTACATAAATATAAAAATTGCATAAATATTTACAAAATATAAACTGTGGAGATAATGTACAAATTAATATTGATATAGCTATTAATGCTGAAGATACCAGTGACATGAGAACTCTCCATCTCCCGAACCTTCTTTCCATAGCATCACCAGACTAATTCTCTACCCCTGAATTCTCTGCTAATTCTTTATATAATGTTGTCGATCTTTGTAAGGCTCTAGTAACTGAGCTCTTTGAAACAGTATTATTTGATATAATTGAGCAACAGGATGATCCAAACATGGCACACACACACCTCCTTTCTCTGCTCGGAGCACGTCTAAAGACATTCTATCATGTCAATAAGCTGCAAGCTGCTTGTTGTTCAGCTTGTCCCTTAACGGCATCCCTTGTGATGATTAATAAACCTCTGTTAGATGCAATGAATGTAATTAATCCACATTCTTATTGGTAGTTGCCCATCATAAAAACAATGAGTCAAAACCTGCTCCAATTTGATCTCTGGCACTCCCCGGGGCACTCCTACTGCATCTCTTGTATGCTGTGGAGCTGAAGCTCTCCCCAGGTGCTGTGTTTCTCTTCCACCGAGTTCAAGCTCACAAGAGTTTGACCTGTTGTGGGCCAAACATAGAAACGCTCGACCAGTGTCATCAATACACATATTTCAGTCTTGTGCTATCGGTTCTGTGAGTTGAATATCTCTTAAGGAGATTTTTGCAAATTGGGCTGAGTGGTTCTGTTACACTGTGCATCATTGTTAACAGAAAGGTTTACTCTGTTATTGGTCCGAGTAGTACTGGGACTGGGCTTAAAGCAAGGAGGGGCCTGACTGGTACACACACACACACACACACAATATATTTACTGAGCTAGTGGTATACAGTTTGCAGTCAAGCCACATATTCTTCTCCACATATCCTGTCTCCATGCCTACTCTATTTCTTACTGTAGTAACTTGATATCCTTTCCTACTGACTGCTTTGAGATTGCAGTCTTCTTGTTGTCTACCTTTATCCTAAAGTGTCCTTGTGGACCTGCTCCTAAAACCTCAGCTGCCTAAAACAGTCTCTATTCTCTGGGATGCGATGAAACGATGGTGAGGAATAATGGATCACAATCATTTCTTTTCTTACATGTCACTCCTCTCCACGGCGCAGATGTGCTCCTCTGCCCACCTGATCTGTTCTGTATATTGTTAGAGAAGAGGGACAGGTTATTATGTCACAGAAATCAAATTTGATGTGGTTGTGCAGTCTCAGGTGTACAGGGCTATACTCACCCTCCTGTGATGACTCTGACCCCCATTTCACAGTCCCCTTCTAAAACTTCGGGTTGTTGAATCTTCACTGATGGTGAGACAAGCGCCCCTATGGGTACCACCTCCCTGTGTAGTCAGACTTCACCACGAAGAGGTCCAGTTTCTGCTTTATGGAGTCAGTGTCTCTCACAGGAGTGGTGATATATTTATGTGTCAGGTGTCACCAGGATTCTCTCTCTCTCTACCTTCCTTTCTTTCTTTCTTTCTTCCTTCCTTCCTTCCTTTCTTTCTTCCAAAATGGTGGTATATTTCTAAATATGGCTCTGATAGTTTTCCCGGCACAGATAGGGAAACTTGGCATGATTTCCAGTGTTCTTTTATACCATTAGTCTTTCACACTTATTTACATCAACACTGATTATTGTACCGTAAATGTTCTTATTCTGTCTAATGTTTCATGTCTTTGCAGTGCAAGTACTTTGGCCTGCAATTCTTACATAAAGCTTATTATTATCATTATTATTATTATTATTATTATTATTATTATTATTATTATTATTATTATTATTATTATCCTTTACACACATTACCTTATTTTACAGTTCATTTAGCTGTAAACACTTTAGCTACTGTCATAGCGTCTACTGTATGTGTTGGAAATACTTCAGCTCATTTTATACACGTCTATAATCGTTAAACTATATTTATTTCCTTTATATTTATTTAGTTCAGAATATCTGTTTCAGCACATCTGCATGGATTTTATTGGAGTCGGCATTCGGCCTTTGAATCAAATGCTATGAATATACTCTATTAATATAATACTCAATATAATACTCCCCCTTTTGAGACATGGTCAAATACCGTGTCTCAATACACACATTTATATGTGTTCTTGGTAGTACTAAGTTCTTCTCTGGTCAAGTGTTCTTTCGACAGTCGTCTCTGTCTTGTATGTAATTATTCTTAGTCCAAACGGCTTGTTCTTACTTTGTAGCTGCATTCTGCATCTCTTTCAATATCTCTGTCTTGTGTTCTGGCGTGTTTGTCTTCTCATTTACATATTGTTGCCTACTGAAACTGGATCAGTTCTTATCATATGTGTTGTGCCTTTATATAAAGCTGTACTGCCTTCAATAAGTCTTCTATTAGAGTGAGTAATATGTTTGTTAGTCAATGTTACCATACCGCTATTCTGTACTTGTTGAGCAAGCACATGTTGAACATGCATAGTTACTGTCTGTGTAGATATCTACAACTTTGTCTTTCTTTAATCTGCATGTCTCTGTCAATGCTATCAGTTCTGCTGCTCTGCTGACAGATGATTGGGTAGAGCTTCTGCTTTTAATACATCTGTCTGTGTCACTACAGAGATCTTGTCACATTTGGATCCTCTAGGTTACTTTACATGATCCGTTAACATACATTTCTATCTCTGGCTCCTCTTAGGGAATGTCAGTCAAGTCTGGTCTTGGTGAAGTTCCTTGTCTGTCTCTGTCCTTCAGTCATGTGGTTCTCCGTCTTCAGCTGTTGGTAATAATGTAAATGGATCAAAGTTGTACATTATTCTATAGTCAGGTGCGGTTGTGAAAACAAAACTGACACTGCATGTGTCACTGTTAAAGTCAATGGCCTGAATAACACTTGATGCAGAGGCCTGACCTGCCATTGAAGCTGCAGTTACTGCTTATGTGCAGTCAGGCATTGCCTTATCTACTGGGTCTAATTGTGAAGAGTATTGAACCACTGGTTACTCTTATCTCCATGGTTCTGTGTTAATACTGATGTCATAAAGTCTGCTGTTTTAAATAAAAGGCTTCTTATAGTCTGGTATTTCTAAAACAGATGAGTTTACCAAAACTTTATTTTCTTAAATAATTTGTCAGCTGTTTCATTCCATATTATCTTATCAGATGCTGACAGGGTTTTTAGAAATCCGTTTTGACAGAGGATTAATTAATAGTGCATCATTTGGCACTCAGCTTCTACAGAAATTACCTAATTTGTCTCTTAGTCTGGTTTAGGTGCTTCTAATTAAGTTCTTCCTCTCCTCTTCAAGTGCTCTGCCTGATGTTGTAACTCAAATTCTTTACTATTGATTTGAACAATTATAGTTTATTATATCAAGGCGCTCATCATATCCTTATGGGATTATTGTGTAAATTCACACTTCTTTCCCCCATACTGGAAAGCAAACTAAAGCCGACTTTCTTTTACCACTTAGCTGGAAAATAATGCGTTTGCTATATCTATTATTAAAAATGTGCTCTCTGGATCTCTGGATGTTCTTGGTACTACAACTTTATTTACTACATGTAACTCTCAGTAACTCAGCCATCCTATATATGGCAGTTTTCCTTACTGGAAATATAGATTGCTCCTGACACTTGATCTAATTCTCTCTGACACTTCTTGCTTAAACAGATACCATCTCTAATATGGCCTGATACTAAAGTCTTTTATTATTATTTTTTATTCTGAACGTAATCTATCATTAGCTGATTGTTTTTATTTTACGCTCTTTATTCTGAGTATTTTGCGGCTCTGTTCTGTTCTAATCATTTCTGTCTGCTCCAGAATTACGCAAAAAGTCTACATATCTGTCATCCACACACTTATTAAACATGTTTTCTCAAAAACATATAAGAGACAGTTTTCTACACTTTACAATTCAGCCTCCTTTAATTGACTATGATAGTGTGTGTGAATGCAGATATACGACCTGGTTCCGGAAGTGTGGATCCCCGTTGCTGGGGAGTCATGTTCTCTTGTCAGTCCTTTTTGTGACGTCCGGTCTACAGTCTCCCTCTGGGGTTCTGGTTTCACATTTTTCTTCTCTTTAGCTTTCCTCAATTCAATTGGATTTTTAATTGTAATTTACCAATTTGTCTGCTGGTGCACGATTTTAAATTTAGGTGCACTTTAATTGCCGTCCTACAGGTGGAGGTGTTTAAATTTTGTAAATTTTCTATAAACTTTTAGTTGTAGTCTCAATTTTGTCCACCAGAGGCATTTAGCTATCAACCGGATGTGGGTTTTTTGTTGAATTCCCACCGGATGAAGAAGGATAGAAAATGGAGGTTTCTTTGTTCTAAATTTTCTCTCCTTCCAGTTTGGAGAAAACTCGCATCTTTGGTTTTAATCACTCAGTCACTACATCACTTATGCATTTTATTTCCACCCAAAATGCTCCAGCGTAAGACTCAAGGTTTAGTTTATCACAATTTACTTTCTCATGCCTCGTAACATCAAGTAGGCGGAATTAGCGACCCAGCATCACTTGGCCACAGTTAGCTGGTCCTAATCTCTGAGGCCTTTCACAAAAACGTCTCCTTCTTTCACGTTTTTCCAACTTAAAACTACTTCATATACACTCCACGGTTCTCTTTGATTTCACAACCGTCCACCAGTCAGTTTGAACAGTTTTCACCTGTTCTACAAACTCCAATGCATTAGCTAAATATCAGCGCTAGCTTAGCCGCTTCTTAGGCCTGCTTGAGACACACTTTACTCACAACAATACAACAATACAACAAATCTTAACATTCTTATTTTACACTATGCTTGTCCAAAGGAGATGATATATAACGACTCTGAGACTATGAGGCGATCGTCATCGGTGTCACGTAATTCAGGCTTATAATCAATATTCTCCTTTCGTTACAACACTAGCTTCTAATGCTAGGCTTCCCTTAAGTCTTGTAATTAAACTATACCTATCTGCCTTCCTTAGGACTTCTTTAACATTTAACTAACTAAGTTTTCTTAGCTACCTTCCTTAGGTGTTTTCGTATTAAACTAAATCAATGCAAGCTTATCGTAAGCTTTATCCAGTACCAGACCAGACACCCACCTTGGGCTTTCTTTGATTAAATATAAGCTCACCAAGAGCCCTAACCAGTACTACGCTGGAGCCCTCCAAAGGCTTTTATTGATTAAATATAAGCTCACCAAGAGCCCTAACCAGACCCATGCTGGAGCCCTCCAAAGGCTTTTATTGATGAAATATAAGCTCACCAAGAGCCCTAACCAGACCCTTGCTGGAGCCCTCCAAAGGCTTTTAATAAATACCGTTAAACACAATTAATATTTTCAATGCTTGCTCTTATCACATGCATTTCAGCATACAAGATTGCTTTTTATCGTTGAACAGCAGTTGTATTAGCTATGACCGTCGAACATTGTTGCTGGCATTCATTAATAAGTTTTCCTAATCTACCTGCAGTGAATATTTGATTTAACTGGTGTTCACTCTCACCTGATCTTGTGCACGTGCAATGAATACCAGACAACGATACTCGGCTGTCGTTCTTCACTTCTCCTTACGGGAGCCCACCCAGGGACGCCAATTAAAGGGTGGTAAAAGTTGAAGAACTCGGAGCTTGAATGTCGAATCAAAACAGCAATCCTCTAGTTCAATCGATATATTTATTAACGTGATAAGTCAAACATAGAAAATATTCTCAGCTGAGGACACAATTCGCATCGCCGTTTCCACAGACTGCATGGCTCAAAAACCCCCATGTTGCTGTCTCACGGCTCCGCTCCAGTGTGTACAAAGAGTTGTAAAAGCATCGCATCTAACACATGGAGGAGGCGTTGACCTTCTCCTCATTGGTCCCCGTTGGCGCCAACACGCTCCTCCGTCAGCAGTCAGGAAGTGATGGTTTGTTGACCTGTTTTCTTAAAGGGGAAGTGCCCCTATTATGTTTGTAATACACTCGGTGCAGAAATTACATAATTGCGCAGAAACATATTCGTAATGTAGATATATATATATTGATTGAGGTAGACAAATACATATGATAGTCTTTCCAGAGTGGATTAATACAATTAGGATTAATTTACCTCACACTATTCAGGTGCCAGTGTAGCAATCCCTATCTACAGCCAGGTGATATGTAGATAGGAGAGGAGACGTGGGACAGGCTCACAGCTGTATATTGGTACACTCAAACAAATGCATGTCTTATCAGGCGCTTTTTAGATAGCTCCGAGGTTGCTGACTACGTCCAGCACCGTGTAATCCCGTGGATTTCTCTCGCTCTGGGTAATCCATGTCTGGGGCTCCAGGACTCAGCCTACTGGAAAATGAACAGAACCAGGCCATCACCATGCATTTTTTATGTGACTGATTACCTGATTCCGTTCTCTGGCCTCTCTGGCCTCCAGCTGGGACACTCCCATCTCCCCCCAGCAGCCGGCGCCCTAACCACACCCCACTGCCACAAAGTAATTTTACAGTTCTTTCTTTGATTTTAAACTGTACGTTTTAATCTAAAGACTGCGTATGTTGGCACAATGACGATCCTTGCATACCTAAACTGTCATCCGGTTTTTAACAATACTATAAATGCGGAACAGAATTCTAGACAAATGTTACGGCAAGGTGAACAACGCTTATGTGAGTAGAGCCAAACCATTAAAGTAAACATTTGTACCAGTGAATAGAGTCTCTTAAAAGATGATTTCTCCCTACTCAGCAGAGCGTCATAATGTAGGTGCACGGTGCAGTGTGGTGATGGCCTAGTGGTCTAAGAGCGCCTGCTAAATGACCTGTGTCTCCAGGTAACCGCTGTCCCAGCTCATCATACTTTCACCAGGGTCGGCGCCATTGCATATGAAACAGACAGGCCACTAATTTTGACAAGAGGCCATTTTTCACACCTCACATTAAGCTGAGGGTAACTGACATTCTGTCAGTGTATACACATACTGAATAGGCTTATATTATGATATCATAACATTTTATGAGAAGCTGCAGCCATTAAAAAATGTGGCATCTTTGGGTTGAATATTTCACTCAGTGTGGCATCATATTCTAAAGAAGAAAAACAAACTAATTAATTTAAATAAACTTAGGAGAAAATATAATGACAAACTTTAATGAGTCATATCTTAATTGTTTTTCCAGATATGTGGCTTTAGGTTTCTATTGCTGGGAAACAATAGTCAGGCGGGCGTGTTTAGACAGAACAAAAATGCAAACGTATGACATTCACTTCGACTTCAGTGTGAACATATAAATCTGCGTGCTCAACAACATCTCATCATTTTCAGCAAAGCAGGAGTTAGACATATCTGACTTTGTACCAGCGAACCTAAAGGTGCATCAAGAGCAAAAACCAGACGAACTGCTGAGTCAAGGAAACAGCCGAATGATGAGGTGAGAAACTGCTTCTGCATTTCAAGTAATGACAATCATTCTGATGTACTTAATATCTTATTATTATTGAGCCCCAGAGATCCAAAATCCTCACCTTTAGTCATGAGCTTTGGGTAGTGACCGAAAGATTGAGTTCACAAACAAAAGTGGCCGAAATAAGTTCCCTCAGTAGGGTAGCTAGGCTCAGCATAAGTCATAGGGTATGTAAGCTCAGACATACGGAGGAAATTAAGCTTTCCTTCTGCGGTTTTCCGTGCAAATCTTGAAGACTCTGGGCTAGACCCAGAACATGCTGAGGAAATAATATTTTTATATTATAGAATAGAATTTATCTCATCTGGCTTGGGAACACCCTGTGTCACGACGCTGGATTTGCGTTTCCTGTTTTATTTTGAAATGTTCCCTTTCCCTTGTGTCATGTCTTGTGTTACTTCCTGCCCTTGTGAATTTGCCTTTCTCCCCCAGGTGTGTCTCGTTCCCTTCATTGGTTTCCTCCTGTGTATTTGCCTTTCTCTCCCAGCTGTGTCTTGTTCCCTCATTTAGTGTCTGTGTGTATCAGAGTCAAACAACACTGGTGTCCAAACTGGAGGCCCTGCAGTGTCACTTCACCTGGGATCTGGACACCAGCAGGTCCAAACTTTTCCGTTGCAGGGAAAGGTTTGAGGATTTCTTCACCGAGGACGGACACAGCTGGCTGGGTCACATTTACAACCTGCGGGGGTTCATGGAATACAAGCTGGGGTTCACTGAAGAAGCCCAGAGTTTCTTCAACAAGTCTACAGAGGCCTTCTGCCAGATAAGAAATGCAGATGAGGGTCCCTGGTTAGTGGTGAATTACGGAAACCTGGCTTGGCTGCACCACCACCTGGGAGACCCAGCAGAGAGTGAGGCTTACCTGACAAAGGTTGACGCCCTAATGAATGAATACCAATATCCATCTCAGGACGAGCTCCACCCAGAGATCTACGCTGAAAAAGCCTGGACTTTCATAAGGTTTAGCACAGATAAAATGCTGCTGGCTGCAGATTACTTCCAGAGAGCCATTAGGATGCAGCTGGTCATGGTGGAGTGGCACACCTACCATGTCAAAGGGTTAATGTTTGCTTCAAAGCACAGCAGCACAGGGCTGGGGGCTGACATCTTGGAGAAAATGAGAATCGCCAAAGAACAGGATCCAGAGAACTTGTACTTTGCTGTTCACTACCTTGAGCATTGTGCTAAGAAAGGAGAAATAATTAAAGATGAAGCATGTAAGCTAGCCAGGGAGGTTTTGAGAAATCCTATCAGCAGCTACAGTGGTATTAAACCATTACTTAGGGTTTACAGAAACTATGTATCTGTTGATGAGGCCATTGACTTGGCAGAGGAGGTTCTGAAAAACCATCCAGATGAGCGTTATCTGATGAAATGTGCTGCACTCTGCTACAAATGGAAGATATTTTTCAGTGACAGTCCCCAAAAACAAAGCATGGTAGACAGAGCAATCAGTCTCCATGAAGAGGTGATTTCACTTTACCCTCATTCTTCCCTTGGGAAGAAAATAGACCTTGCAAATATATATTCCAAATCAACTAACGGCAAGGTTAAAGCTAAGCAGATATACCAGGAGCTGCTAAAAAGTGATCTTGATCAGGCAGGCAAACAGATGCTTTACAACAACTATGCAAAATATTTAAACTTCCAAGGACAGGATCGCACCAGCTCACTAAGATACCACATGAAGGCGGCAGAGATACCGCAACAATCGATCTTTCGTGAGAAAAGCATCAAAGTTCTAAAGAACATAAGAGACAAAGGCAAGGACAGAATGTGTCGCGAAATACAGACGTTTCTGGAAAACCTGCAAGAGCCATAATGTTTTTTACAGCACTGGTTCTGAATCCAGAACAAATATAGGTATTGCATTACCTGAAAATAATCAGTAAGTTAATCAAGCTTTGTCTTTTAAACGCAGGTTTCAACACATGTCTGCACTTTAGTAGTTAATGGAAGACAGATGTTAGATATTGTCACAATATCTAAAAGATTATTTGTAAAATTGTTTATATAGCCTTTGCAATTTGCTTTGCAGTTAGCTTTGTTTTGTGAACTATAAAACTCTTTGATTGGTACTGTAATACTTAACTTGATGTATAAACTGAATATTATCACCAGCTGATTGTATGTATAGAAAATATGTCTCTCTTGAGAATGAGAACCTGTGTCTCAATGAGATTTTACCTATATAAATAAAGGCAAAATAAAAAAATGTCAATCATTGTCTAAGTTGTATACAATAATAAATATGCATTATGTACACCAATAAAAGTTATTTAAGTGGTTTTTTTTGTTTTGGTGGTTACTATATACAAGAAACTTAAATACATCTGGGGCATCTGTGTTTTTATCACTGATAAGTGGTGCAGACAACACAGTACGACTCAACTTCACCTTTTTGAACTTAAGGTGTGTTTTTTATTATAGGGAACTTCAATTATTGCAAACTTAAACTGTCACCCGGTTTTCAATAATACTATAAATGCGGGACAAAATTCTAGACAAATATTGTATAATTAACATTAGCATCCTCTCCGGGAACCATTACCTTACCGTGGTGGAGAGGTTTGTGTGTCCCTATGAACCTGAGAGCTGTGTTGTCTGCAGCCTGGTGTCCCTGGTAGGGTCTCCCAAGTCAAATTGGTCTCAGGCAAGGGGCCGGACTAAGAATGGTTCAAAACAACCTCATGATACAGAGGGAAAGAGAAGGAGAGACCCTGCCTGGAGGAAGCCCGGGGCCCCCGTCTGGAGCCAGGCCCAGAGGTAGGGCCCGACAGTGAGTGGCCGGGATTGTCATGGAGCCCGGTCGGGCACAGCCCAATGAAGCTACGTGATGCCTCCCATCCATCCATCCATCCTGTGGGCCCACCACTCATGGGATAAACTGCTGGTGTCGGGTGCGCTGTCACACGGGTGGCAGTGATGATCAGGGACCTCGACGGACCAGACCCGGGCAGCAGAGGCTGGCTCTGGGGACGTGGAACGTTACCTCTCTGTGGGGGAAGAAGCCAGAACTAGTGCGGGAGGTGGAGCGCTACCAGTTGGATCTGGTGGGGCTTACCTCTACGCACAGTCTTGGCTCTGGAACCGTACTCCTGGATAGGGGTTGGACTCTATTCTTCTCCGGAGTTGCCCAAGGTGTGAGGTGTCGGGCGGTGTGGGGATACTCATAAGTCCCTGGCTGAGCGCCACTACATTGCAGTTCACCCCGGTGGACAAGAGGGTCCCCTCCTTACGCCTTAAGGTTATGGGGGGACAACTCTGACTATTGTTTTTGCCTATGCCCCAAACAGCAGTTCAGAGTATTCGGCCTTCTTGGAGCCCTTAATGGAGCCCTGGAGGGAGCTCCAGTAGGGTACTCCGAAGTCTTGCTGGGAGACTTCAACGTGCACGTAGGAAACGATGGAGACACCTGGAGAGGCGTGGTTGGGAGGAACGGCCTCCCTGATCTAAACCTGAACGGTTGTTTGTTGTTGGACTTCTGTTATAGTCATGGAATGGCCATAAGAAACACCATGTTCGAACATAAGGATGCTCATAAGTGTATGTGGTACCAGAGCACTCTAGGCCAAAGGTCAATGATCGATTTTGTGATCGTATCATCTGATCTAAGGCCGCATGTTTTGGACACTTTGGTGAAGTGAGGGGCGGAGTTGTCAACTGATCACCATCTGGTGGTGAGTTGGATCAAGGGGTGGGGGAAGACTTTGGACAGACCTGGTAAACCCAAACGGGTAGTGTAGGTGAACTGGCAACGTCTGGAGGAAGCCCCTGTCCGGGAGATCTTCAACTCACACCACCGGCGGAGCTTTTCAGACATCTCTGTGGAGGTTGGGGGCATTGAACCTGAGTGGGCAATGTTCAAAACGTCTATTGCTGAAGCTGCGGTGAGCAGCTGTGGTCTCAAGGTCTTAGGTGCCTCAAGGGGCGGTAACCCTCAAACACCATGGTGGACATCCGTTATCCGAGAGGACTCCGGAAACAGTTGCAGGGTACCGACGGACTCGAAGCGGGGGTGGGAGAGGCTATGGAGAAGGACTTTCGGTCGGCACCAAGGTGCTTCTGGAAAACCGTCCATCACCTCAGTAGGGGGAAGCGGGGAACCATCCAAGCTGTGCACAGCAAGGGTGGGACCCTGCTGACTTCGACTGAGAAGGTTATCGGGTGGTGGAAGGAGCACTTTGAGGAACTCTTGAATCCGACTAACATGCCCTCTATGGTAGAGGCAGAGCTGGAAGCTGATGGGGGACCATCGTCAATCTTCCTGTTGGAGGTCAGTGAGGTAGTCAAACAACTCCACAGTGGCAAAGCCACAGGGGTTGATGAGATCCGTCCAGAAATGCTGAAAGCTTTGGGTGTTGAGGGGCTGTCTAGGTTGACACGCCTCGTCAACATTGTGTGAAAGTCTGGGACAGTGCCTAGGTGGTGGCAGACCGGGGTGGTGGATCCCTTATTCAAAAAGGGGGACCAGAGAGTGTGTGCCAACTACAGAGGTATCACACTTCTCAGCCTCCCTGGTAAAGTTCGGTGGCCACAGGATCTCATCGCTGCTCTTTTCAGATGATGTGGTCCTGATGGTGTCATCGGTCTGTGACCTTCAGCAGTCCCTGGATCGGTTCGCAGCCGAGTGTGAAGCGGTTGGGATGAGTATCAGCACCTCAAAATCTGAGGCCATGGCTCTCAGCAGGAAACCGGTGGATTGCCTACTAGTATGGCAGGGATAATTGAGTATATAATAGTTATTTATAGTAAAGGTCAATAATTATTTATGGCCTTTTTATCAATAAATATTATAATATCTCCAAATGCACAGCTTGTGAATGCCTGGTGTTATTCTTAGAAAAACCTGTCTAATATGATTAAGTCTTTATCCCTTTTATCTGAAATTTGAAGGTGAACTTCATAACACAACAAACTTCAGGCGGAGTGTATTTTCTTCAAATTCAGTATATTCAGACCACTATTACTCAGTGCCAGAAGCACTTGGAGTGATTAATGTTGCGGAAGTTTTCCTGCTTTACTCTGGAGAGATGTATATAAAATCAAATACATGGTGATAGAGACAGAGTTATCTTTGTGCATTTATTTGTGGCCACAAAATGGCACCAGTTTCACAGAATACAGCGTAGTCTATGGAAGGGCACAGGTTGGAAGAAGACACATAGGCATTTTATACAATTTGGTTTGGAGACGAGGTGATGAAAAAACACAGGGGGTCGGGCCAAACTGCCCTTTGATGCTTGTAAGGTAATAGTTATGTAAACAGAGTATTGGGTGATACACTCAATATTCTGCCTCAGTATGTTAAACAGTTTGATCAGGATTTGGGTGTGTCCTGTCTTTTGTTTTGATCAGGATTTGAAACATTTGGGTGTGTCCTGTCTTTTGTTTTGATCAGGATTTGAAACATTTGGGTGTGTCCTGTCTTTTGTTAGTTCAGTATCAGTCTAATCAGGATGCGTCTGTCTTGTATTAACATGACCGGCACTCCTATGTTAGCATCAAATGGCAGTTGGCTTGTTTAACATAGGAAACTTATATAATTAAAACAGAAGACGTTTAAATTGCTATTACATTAATCAATGTTTTACAAGAATAATAAGAGAGTTATCTTTTTAATGAGACCAAAATCATGCATCTGGTGCAAATGGTTGAAGAGCAGCTTATAATATACTTTGGGTATGTCGTTTGTAGGTATTTTTGTATTTTCGAGTAAAGTCCCCCACCCCTTAAGAGGTTAAAGAAACCCTCACTCGACCCCTCTGAAGTGAACAACTACAGACCTGCCTCTCTTCTTTCTTTTCTTTCCAAAACACTTGAGCGTGCAGTCTTTAATCAACTCTTGTCTTACCTTCACCAGAACAACCTTCTCGATCCCCACCAATCTGGTTTCAAGGCAGGCCACTCAACTGAGACTACCCTCCTCGCTGTCACTGAGGAACATCATGCTGCTAGAGCAGCCTCCCTCTCCTCTGTTGTCATCATTCTGGACCTTTCTGCTGCGTTTGACACAGTGAAGCACCAGATCCTCCTCTACACCCTCCAAGAACTGGGAGTCTCAGGCTCTGCTCTCTCCCTGCTCGAATCCTACCTAAAGGACGGCACCTACAGGGTAACTTGGAGAGGGGCTATGTCGTACCCCTGTCAACCCACCACCGGGGAACCTCAGGGCTCCATCCTGGGTCCTCTCCTCTTTTCTCTGTACACCAACTCAATTGGCTCTGTCATTCACTCTCACGGCTTCACCTACCACAGCTATGCAGATGACACTCAACAGATTCTGTCTTTTCCCAGATCTGAAACCCAGGTGGAGGCACGGATCTCGGCTTGTCTGGCTGATATCTCTGTATGGATGGTGTTGTGGAAGTGTTCCTGCTTTACTCTGGAGAGATGTAGATACAATCAAATAAATGGTGATAGAGACAGAGTTGTCTTTGTGCATTTATTTGTGCAGCAATGATGAGTAATAGCGTCAATATCCAGGCTGCCCATGCTTCCCATCCGCCCCCAGTGAGCCAGGACCACCAGTCCCAGCCAGAGCTAAGGGGGACGTCCTCGGCTTTCATGTCAGCTAAGAGGGCGTTGAGATGAGATATGGTTGCAGACATGTTTTGGGATGCATCGGGTATGTAGGTACAGCATGAATCACCTATAACGTGGCACAGACCTCCCTTGGAGGCAAAAACAAGGTCAAGGGCGAGTTGGTGCTGCAGCAACATGTTTCTGGAGGCTGCCATGTAAGGGGTTAGAGCCGTGAAACCAGAGATCACGATGGTGGTCAGATTTTCTACCGAGGCATGGAGTTTGTCTATGTTGTGAGCATTGTTAACTGCACCCCACCATGGGAAAATTCCAATTACGAACTTTGCCCCTGGGCTAATCACCTCTCTTTTCTGAGCATGGTGACTGGGGTGTCTGAACTCAGGGTAGTGATGGGTAGTATACATCAGGGTATCTAGAATGGTGATGGTTGGAGTTAAATCAACCATAGCACAGGTTCCTGTCCAGACGGGGGACAGGACTTGGTACAGGGAATCACCGCAGAGCCACACATAGGCCTGTAAGCTTCCTGCTCCAGAATGACTTGGCCAATAGACATTCCTAGATAGATTGGAGGACAATTTTGATAGGTTAATTCTGTTTGGAATATTTGGCTCTACACAGGTTGATTTGTTATACTCTCTTTCGCCGCAGGTGGAATTGAGGATTATTTTACATAAATGGTCTGGTATCTCTCCGACGAAAAACTTGGATGGGGCAAAGTTATAAGGGACATGATATCTTCTTTTGCAAACGGTATGATGGAGAGTATTGAGGTGACTAGAATGCACTCTGGAGAGTGGTCTGAAAGTATTGAACGAGTTTACCATTACAGTGGAGGCATTAGTGGAACAGATTTTTGCCTTTTGAAGGTAGTTACATGCGGTTGGGATATCCATGGAGTTAACCTTGTACCATGAATCTCGAGCTTTGAGTAGATATTGGGTTAGTTAGGGCTATCAGAGCACAGATAACTTCAGTCTTGGATAAGGATCTGGGTCTGATCGGGAGTGCCATAGAGGAATCTTGAGGGAACAATGTACACGCATAGCATGACGTGTTCTGGCCTGCAGCATGTAAAAAATAATTTATCACGTGCCACCATGAGTTTGTCCCTAGATTCATATTGGATACCAAGGCATCTGGATCAGGGTCGTTGTGAGGATTTGGAGTGCGTTGCAAAAGAGTGGAAGTCCCTATAGATTGTAATACTGTGGTGGTGGGTACAGAGGGTGATTTTGTTTTAGGTATAATGTCTATATAGAAGGTGCCGCAAGGATCAGTGCCAGACACATAAGCGCAGATGACGTAATAGCCTTTATCCTTTTTGTGAGCATCGCGGAGCTGTAATAAAACAGCAGTTCCTGTGGAGCTGATTTTTGTAATGGATAGGCGTCCCTTAATGTCTGTTTTATCGTCCCATAGAGTGTACCCCCAGTCTTCATGTGATGTAGTCCAGAGGACATGAGCCCACCCTCCTGAACAATGAGTGGCGGTGTAGCCACCATTTTCGACATAGCAGATGTACATATCGGCCCATCCAAGCTTCTTTGGATCTAAACCTGTCATGTAAGCACATGGGTCTAATTTCACAGTACTAGTGGAGCCTTTCTGCAGGGTAATATTCTTTTCCCCTCGTTTCACCAATCCGTCTTCCCATCTACTCCTACCCTCTTCGCCAATGTATCGTTTATGCCTATGGATAGTCTCTGTGGTGTCTATTATTTTTTAATATCTCCTTCTTTGGACGGATGAACTAGCCATGGTCCTAGGACGAGAAATGTAGGGACCAATAACGTTGCGACGCTGATGATACAATAGACTATTGTTCTTTTTTCCTTTAGACAAAACCTCCAAACACAGCTACCTTTTCTTGAATTTTGGTAAGGGTGATCATTTTGCTCTAGTGGATTTTCTCCCAATGCTACTGTAGCCAAATCCCCAAACAATGCCTAAACAAATGAGAAAAACACAATTTGCCCAGAAAAATATAAACAGTAGCTAAGTATGGTGTGTGTGTGTGTGGTTTGGTGCTGGTGGTAGTTTGGCACACTACTTGTCGTCGTCTGTTTCTTTGTTCTTTTCCTGATGCGTTGTTACGGCTTTGCAGTGGCTTGCATGGACCCAAGTAACTCTTTCTGCAACCTTTATTGCCGTCTGGGTGACGAGGAGGATGAGGTATGG
Source organism: Cottoperca gobio (assembly GCF_900634415.1). Classification (NCBI taxonomy): domain Eukaryota; kingdom Metazoa; phylum Chordata; class Actinopteri; order Perciformes; family Bovichtidae; genus Cottoperca; species Cottoperca gobio. The sequence goes on along the minus strand of NC_041358.1, from coordinate 6,815,848 downwards.
ACCCTGCCAATGACTGGTTTTCCAGCTCTTTCTGCGGAAGTCCTTGATCAGCACCGTGTCTCCGGGCTGGAGGCTGTGCAGGGGTCCGTCTGCAGGTGTTGGTAGGGCTGCTACAACCTGGCGGCGGATATCTGCTAAATTGGATGAGAGGTTAATACAATAGCTCAACATAGCATCCTCACACAGAGTCGTGGAGGGGAGAGGCATCCCTGGTGCCATCAATCCAATCTGAGGTGGAGCACCAAACAATATCTCAAATGGGCTCAGCTGACTTCTTGTTCTTTTCCTCATTCTCATGTACATCAACACTATAGGCAGAGCTTGTGTCCAGGACATCTTTGTGTCAGCGCAACATTTGGCTAGTTTATTTTTGATTGTGCCATTTTCTCTTTCTACAGCGCCTCCACTTTGAGGGTGATATGAGCAATGTTTCCTAATGTCCATGCCAAGGTATTCATTGATTTGGGATATTGCTTCGTTTGCAAAATGTGAGCCGTTATCGCTTGATAGTTTCTTTGGCAGGCTCCATCTTGGGATAATCTCTCTTAGTAGTATTTTTGCTACTGCCCCTGCTGTTTGTGCTTTTACAGGAAATGCTTCAACCCATTTTGACTACATATCTACTACAACTAGGCAGTGTTTCTTTCCTTCTTATGGAGAGAGTTTTATAAAATCAAGCATGATATGCTCAAACGGACCACCGGGGAGTGGGTGTGCACCTGCCCCTTGAACTTTTACAGGTTTACCAGAATTTTGGGTTATGCAAATTAAACATGCTTCACAATGTTTTTGAGCCACAACTGTGAAACCCCTTGTGTACCAGTGTGTATTAATAGCACTTACCACCCCCCCTTTATTTAGCAAAGTGGGGAAAGAAATGGCGAGGTAAACAGGGATTGGAGTTAGGACCAATCCATATTTTAACAGAGGGGTCAAAATGAGCTCCAGTCGAGATCCAGGAGGATCGTTCAGCTTGTGGGGCCAGTGTTTGCATAGCTGTGAGGGAGGACATGTTATCAATGTAGGAGGGAACTGGAATGGAGGGACATGTGTAAGTGGTCTTAGTAGGGGAGCGTGCTGCAGTCTTTGCTGCAGAGCCAGCAGATGCATTCCCCCGAGACACCAGGTCAGTGTTGCTGGTGTGAGCTGTGCATTTACAAACAGAGATCTGAGAGGGGAGTAGAATGGCTTCTAACAGATTAGAAACCAACACGTGGTTGAGGACATGTTTACCGTCAGATTTGAGGAAGGATCTACACTTCCAAATAGCGCCAAAATCATGGACAACCCCAAAAGCATATCTAGAATCTGTGTAAATATTTACGGATTTCCCTTTTGCTAGAGAGCATGCTTCAGTTAGGGCCATAAGCTCAGCTGCCTGTGCTGAGAGGTGACATGGGAGAGGGCCAGAACAGAGTACAGCAGAGTCTGAAACAACAGAGAAACCAACATGATTAGAACCATCTGGGTCACGAGATGCGGACCCATCAACATACAGAACGAGATCAGGATTAGTCAAAGGTATGTCTTTAAGGTCAGGTCGTGGTGTGCACACAATGAGTAATTCGGCAACACAGTCGTGTTCGTCACCGTCATCAGGTAAGGGCATAAGAGATGCAGGATTGAGAGTAGTATAACGTTTGACGACAACATTTGGCATGTCCAAAAGGCATGTGTGATATCTTAAATAGCGAGCAGCAGAGAGGTGTGAAGTTCTTTGTTCACACAAGATGAGAGACACAGCATGAGGCACCAAAAGAGTCAATGGAGCATAGCCGACAATGTCACGTGAGGAAGTGAGTGCTTTCTCAGCAGCAGCTACAGCACGAAGACATGTAGGGAGACCTGCAGCCACAGCGTCTAATTTGGAGGAGAAATAGGCAACAGGCCTCTGTTTTCCCCCATGATCCTGCAACAACACCGAAGTCATACAGCCATTACTAATTACATAATTACATAATCACAGGATCAGCGGAGCGAATTAAACCTACATCATATTTGTGAGCTGCCCATAATGTTCTTGGAACATCTGACAAAGCCAGTGGGAGATCAGAAACATGTGCAAAGTATGTACCTTGTGTGGGAGGCACTCCTGGAGTGTCTTCAGAATCGATGCATATTACAGAGCGGAGTGTGTGTGCTGTACAGTGGATGTCATTTTTATAGACGTCTTTAGAGGGAGAGTACATAATAAATGATGTGTGTGTGGGTTGCCAGTCATCAGCTGACTCCCAATCTTTAACAAGAGGGCCCAAATCTTGCCATTTGTCTGCCGGAACTTTTGCTAGAGAGACATGTGGCACCGCCCCTGACACTTGATACAACGCTGATTAGCGGGGTGTGAGAGTAACAGAAATAGCGCTGCGCAGCGAGCTCCAATACATAGTCTTCAACATTATCTCATCATTAATGTCATCCATAAGAAAATCCTGCTGAAAACATTGAGATGCACCTCCCTCAGCCACATGAACAGTACAATGCAAATGATCATTAGGCATAAATACAGCATTGGAAAGAACCCGCTGATGGGTCAAATGTATCAGTTTTTCTGATACAGGAAAATTTAGGAGCTAAAGATACACAAATGATGTATCAGGTTGCCATAATGCAGTGTTGAGCATTATGGGAGATGAACGTCTGACTTCTAAACCTTCATCGGTGGAGATGAGGTTGAGACCAAACTGTAATATCAAATCTCTTCCCATCAAATTTATGGGACAGACTGATGATAATAGAAAACTGTGTTTAACAGATGAGGGAAAAGGGTGGCTGTTATCACCTATATCTGTGCATTTTACTGGCATGGAGAATCTTTCTTTAACAGTAACACCCGCAGCTCCAATAGAATGGATGTATCTGCCACTCAACTTGCAGTCAGGCAGATCACTAATTTTAACAACAGAGTGAGTGGCACCTGAATCAACCAAAAATACAATCTTTTTACCTAGGATGTCCAAAGACAGAGTGGGGAACTTCTCATACGAATTCTTAGCATTGTATTTTACATATGTGCCCACTGGTTTCATAACTTCTCCCTGCAGCTGTTCAATAGCATTGACAATTTGTGTGTATGTGTGTGTTTCACTTCCCTGTTCTGTAGCTTCGGGCGGCGCGTGTTCCTCTCCTGTCAGGCTGTGTTCACCGACCTCTCCAATGTCTGTCTGGTGTCAGTTTCCAGCTGTGTAGTCCTGACTGAATTCCTGTTGTTCGCGTCCCTGTTGTCGGTTGCGTCTTTCTGGACAATCTTTGACCCAGTGATCTTGTTTGTTGCAGATGAAACAGGCACCGTTATTCTGTGGAGGCCCTTCACGTCCTCGTCCTCTGCCTCGAAATCCTCCTCTGCCTCGTTGGAAACCTCGTCCACGGGCTCCTTGTGAGTCCTTGTGAGACCAGGCTGTCAGAGTGGAGAGCATGCAGAGTTGAGCTTTATTTTTAGTGTCTTTTCTTTGCATTTCAGAGTATTCTTTAGCTGCTGTAAGATGTTTTTCAGCGTGAATGGCATGACTGCGAACTTCGTCGAGTCTGGCTCCTTCATACACGCCAACACATGTTTCAACAACAGAGGCACTAATGTCTGGGCGTAGGCCACGGAGGAAAGTGTTGATGAGATGGGTTTCCCATGCTCCTGGAGTAGCACCCATGTTATTTGGATCGGGGCGGTTGATGCCGCTGTTTTCGTTAAACACCTTCTCCAGGCAATGGAGGAAATCAACAACCGATTCTGTGACATCTTGGCTGCATGCAGAGATCTTTGTCATGTTGACTTTGGTAGGAAAGGAGGTGCAAATTTTTTCACAGAGGGCCGTAACAGCGATGGCGTAGTTGTTGTTGTCTGCGTCCATCCACATAGGGTTAGCCATGCGGCTATCACCGGCCACCTCGTTATGCCATTTGGAGGCGTTGGTAGCCCCACAGCGTAGAATTGGTCATTTTCGTAATTCAGCCATAGTGGGCATAAATGTCTGACAGAATATCAAAAGTTCAACAGCAAATTTCTCACCACTTTCTTCAATGTTGGGGAGGTGATCTTTGATTACAGCCTTCATTTCTTCCACGGTCCATGGGCGGAAAACAAGAGCGGCACCTAGGTGTCCCTGTACTTCGATCATGGGGAGATTCATGGTTGTTTGGTTGTGTAGGTCTTTACTCTGGGATCGAAGATAGTATTTGTATTTTTCATGCTCTTCGTCGGCCTCTGCTCTGAATTTTTTACGGAGCTCTTCTTCGTCGGTAAGGTTTATTCGGGCCAAGGCTTCGCTTAGGATGGTGATCTTTCTGTCATTACTGTTCACTGGTAGCGGCAGGATACGATGTTCTCCTTCCGCTTCTTGTGGTGTAGCGGCAGCCTGTGGTTGTTCTAACTCCCTACACTGTTTAGCACCCATACTAAACTCTCAGGAGATTCTAACTCCTTACTTCTCAGGTGATTCTAACTCCCTACCTCAGGAGATTCTTACTCCCTACTTCTCAGGGGATTCTAACTCCCTACCTCAGGAGATTCTAACTCCCTACTATTCGTCCGTCGACGATTATAGTCTTTCACAAAATGTCATGAGGTTTGCTTAATATTTAAAAAAATGGAAATATAACATCTCACAGAGTTTATGGAGGAATTTTAGTTTGTTGGATCATGCGTAGTTAGGTCAGTTCCAGTCAGGCGCTGATCCTCTCTTCCCTTAATTTTGATGTCGAGGTAGAGGAGAATTTCAAGAATTCTGGGGCGACCACCAGCTGTCCTGCTGTTCCAGACGAAACTTGCGATAATCCCACTTCTGACACCAAGTTGTTGTGGAAGTTTTCCTGCTTTACTCTGGAGAGATGTATATAAAATCAAATAAATGGTGATAGAGACAGAGTTGTCTTTGTGCATTTATTTGTGGCCACAAATGGCACCAGTTTCACAGAATACAGCGTAGTCTATGGAAGGGCACAGGTTAAAAGAAGACACATGGGCATTTTATACAATTTGGTTTGGAGACGAGGTGATGAAAAACCACAGGGGGCCGAGCCAAACTGCACTTTGATGCTTGTAAGGTAATAGTTATGTAAACAGAATATTGGGTGATACACTCAATATTCTGTCTCAGTATGTTAAATAGTTTGATCAGGATTTGGCTGTGTCCTGTCTTTTGTTAGTTAATCAGTCTAATCAGGATGCGTCTGTCTTGTATTAACATGAAATGGCAGTTGGCCCTGGTTTGATTTGACCGCAATCCTATGTTAGCATCAAATGGCAGTTGGCTTGTTTAACATAGGAAACTTATATAATTAAAACAGTAGACATTTAAATTGCTATTACATTGGCCGCACATCACTTGAAACTCAACCTTGACAAGACTGAGCTCCTTTTCCTTCAGGGAAAGGGCTCTCCCGTCCAAGACCTTACCATCAACATCGGCACCTCTGTTGTTTCCCCGACTCAGACTGCAAGGAATCTGGGTGTGACACAGGACGACCAACTGTCCTTCGGTGCCAACATCGCTGCAACAACCTGCTCCTGCAGACACACGTTGTACAACATCAGGAGGATACATCCTCTCCTGACTCAGAAGGCGACGCAGGTTCTTGTCCAGGTTCTTGTCATCTCACGCATTGACTACTGCAACTCCCTCCTCGCTGGACTGCCTGCATGTGCCATTCGACCTCTACGGCTCATCCAGAATGCAGCAGCCCGACTGGTCTTCAATCTACCCAAGTTCTCCCACACTACACCGCTACTTCCGCTCCCTTCACTGGCTACCAGTGGCGGCCCGAATCTGCTTCAAGACTCTGGTATTGGCCTACCGTGCTGTGAATGGATCAGTGCCTTCCTACATCCAGGCCATGGTCAAACCATACACCCCAGCACATTCACTTCGCTCTGCATCGGCCAAATGGCTCGTCACTTCCTCACTGCGAGTGGGACCCAGATTCCCCTCAAATTTAGATTTAGAGTTCATCATAGCACAGAGCACGGCACTGGTGAAAGTTGCCAATGACCTACTATTGGCATCAGACAAAGGACTTGTCTCTGTTCTTATCTTGTTAGACCTCAGTGCTGCTTTTAACACTGTTGATCATGACATTCTACTACAGAGACTGGAACATTGTGTTGCATTAATTTGGCTTCCAGCACTACCGTAAGGAATCTTGGCATTATCTTTGATCAGGATCTGTCTTTTAACTCCCACATAAAACAAATCTCAAGGACTGCCTTCTTTCATCTACGTAACATTGCAAAATAAGACACATCCTGTCTCAAAATGATGCAGAAAAACTAGTCCATGCATTTGTTACTTCAAGGCTGGATTACTGCAACTCATTGTTATCAGGTTGTCCCATCAAAGTCGCTGAAGACTCTTCAGTTGATCCAAAATGCAGCGGCACGTGTATTGACAAGAACTAGGAAACGGAATCATATTACTCCTGTATTAGCTGCTCTGCACTGGCTCCCGGTAAAATACAGAATAGAATTCAAAATCCTTCTCCTGACTTACAAAGCAATTAATAGTCAGGCTCCAGCATATCTTAAAGATCTCATAGTACCTTATAAACCAACTAGAGCATTGCACTCCCAGACTGCACGGTAACACAACATATTTTCTGTCAAATGTTGTATTTGTACTATGTTATTTATCCTGTACATACGACATCTATTGCACGTCTGTCCGTCCTGGGAGAGGGATCCCTCCTCAGTTGCTCTCCCTGAGGTTTCTTCCATTTTTCCGCCTTTAATTATGGGGTTTATTTTAGGAGGTTTTTCCTTGTGCGATACGAGGGTCTAAGGACAGAGGGTGTCGTATCCTGTACAGTCTGTAAAGCACACTGAGACAAATGTATAATTTGTGATATTGGGCTATATAAATACATTTGATTTGATTTGATTTGAAACAAAACCCACCTGTTTGCTATCCTGGCTCCAAAATGGTGGAACGACCTCCCCATTGATGTCAGAACAGCAGATAGTCCTCCCACCTTCCGTCGCAGACTGAAAACTCATCTGTTTTCTCTACAGCTTGGCAAATTAAGAAAAAAAGTTATTTGTATGATGCACTTATATTGGTTTGGCTTGTTTGTAGCTAATAGTTGAATTTGTATTCTTTTGTTTCTGTATGTTGCACTTGGCTTAGTTTGACTTGTGGCTTATTTGAAGCTATTGTTCTGCACTTAAAGGATTGTACCTATTTGAAGCTAATGTACTTGCAAGATTATTGCTGTTCCTTATGATTGTTTGCACTTTTTGAAAGTCGCTTTGGACAAAAGCGTCAGCTAAATGAACTGCAATGTAATATAATAGCACACTTCAGAGCATATTACATTAACTTACTGATGATGTGTTTTAAGAATTCTATTTTTATTCTCCATCAGTGCTGCTCAGATTCAAACAACACTGACATCCAAACTGGAGGCCCTGCAGTGCCACTTCATCTGGGATGTGGACACCAGTGGGTCCAAACTTTTCCGTTTAAGGGAAAGGTTTGAGGATTTCGCCACCGAGGACGGACACAGCTGGCTGGGTCACATTTACAACCTGCGTGGGTTCATTGAATACAAGCTGGGGTTCACTGAAGAAGCCCAGAGTTTCTTCAACAAGGCTAAAGAGGCCTTCCGCCAGATGAGAAACGCAGATGAGGGTCCCTAGTTAGTGGTGAAAAACAGGAACCAGGCTTGGCTGCACCACCACCTGGGAGACCCAGCAGAGCAGTAAGCTTTGTTTTGTGAAAGACAAAACTCTTTGATCGGTACTATAATACTTAACTTGATGTATAACCTGAATATTATCACTAGATTGTTTGTATAGAGAGTATGTCAAGCTTTGTCTAAGTTTTATACAATAATAAATATGCATTGTGTACACCAAGAAAGGTTCTTTAAGTATTTTTTGTTTTGGTGGTTACTATATACAAGAAATTTAAATACACGACACATCATTATGCAGTATTGTACACAGGGTGCTGATAGATGTTAATTAAACTACAACTATTAAGTCAACTTGGATGGAACAGTGACAATATTTCCAAGGCGATATGTGAATAGGTGACTAATAATCAAACATGCAAGCTTTTGTGTTGAAAAGAAGTGTTTTTAAATTAAATAGAACCCTCTCAGGTCCGGACCTCCTGGTGGCACGGCACTGCTGCGACCCGGGCTCCTGTCGCGCGCTTGAGCTTTTATGTTTTTATGTTGTTTTACGTTTCTTTTTTTTATTTTAAACCACACGTTTTAATCTAAAGACTGCGTATGTTGGCACGATGACGATCCTTGCAAAAGAGACGCACTAATGGCTCTCTGCACTGCGGGAGCCTTCCCACCATCTGACCTGCCGGAGGACATACAAACTACAGAGTCTTCTATTATAGTGTTTACTGAGACGTGGCTTCACCGGGATATTTCTGGCTCTTTGTGAGCTGGAGTATTTTTCTTTAATTCACTCAGACAGAAGTGAAACGTCGGGGGGCATCTGTGTTTTTAACACTGATAAGTGGTGCAGACAACAAAGTACGACTCGACTTCACCTTTTTGAACTTGGGGTGTGTTTTTTATTATAGGGAACTTCAATTATTGCAAACTTAAACTGTCACCCGGTTTTCAACAATACTATAAATGCGGGACAGAATTATAGACAAATGTTACGGCAATGTGAACAACGCTTATGTGAGTAGAGCCAAACCCCAGAGCTTCCAAACCTGGACCATAATACGATGCATCTCATATCTGCTTATAGAACTGTTGTCAAACAGAGCAAACCACAAACCAAGACTGTAAACGTTTGCACTAGTGACAGAATAGAGCCTCTTAACAGATGTTTTCTCCCTACTGAGTGGATTATCAGCAGAGCGTAATAATGCAGGTGTCTCCAGGTAACGCTGTCCCAGCTCTTCATACTTTCACCAGGGTCACCGCCATCGCATATGAAACAGACATGCAACTAATTTTGACAAGGGGTCATTTTGCGCATCTCACACAGCTTTTATTAATTGTATAATTCACATTAGCATGTTTCATGAAGTAAGTCTATGCACCTCAGTTTTGTTGTTGTTTTTCAGTTTTGTTTTTTATCAGGGAGAGAATTCAGCTGAGGGGCACAGTGAACATTTTGGACACACCTGGACCCCCAAGGCTCCACATTAAGCCAACAGGGACATTCTGCAGACAACTGCTGCTCAGAGTGTACACATATACTGAATATGCTTATATTATGATATCATAATATTTTATCAGAAGGTGCACCCAGTAAAGAAATGTGGCATCTTGGGGTTAAATATTTCACTCACAAAATATGAATATATACACAAATTTAAAATAATCATTTTGCTTTTCTTCTAAAGAAGAAAAACGATTATTTTAAATACACTTATGAGAGAATATAATCACACACTTTAATGAGTCAGGTCTTAGTTCATTTTTCAGAAATGTGGCTTTCGGTTTCTATTCCTGGGAAACGATAGTCAGGTGTATGTAAATGTAAACATCTGACATTCACTTCTGCTTTGTAGTCAACATTTAAAGCTGCGTGCTCAACAACATCTCATAATTTACAGCAAAGCAGGAGTTGGACATCACTGACTTTTTTCCAGCGAACCCAAAGCAGCATCAAGAGCTAAATCCAGCTGAACTAAGTAATATTTAGAGAACCGCTGAGTCGAGGAAACAGTTGAATGATGAGGTGAGCAACTGCTTCTGTCTTTCAAGTAATAACAATCATTATGATGTATTTAATATCTTATTACTATTGAGCCCCAGAGATCCAAAACCCTCACTTTTAAGAATAATAATAAATTGAAATTATATAGCGTTTTTCGAGACCTCAAAGCCGCTTTACAATAGTAGGGGAAGTGGGGCCAGGGTTTAGGACGAGGGAAGATAGGGAAAGACAAAAGGAAAAATAATAATAATAATAAACAGGTGTAGACGAAATATGTGTTGTTTTGATGACCTATCCAGATTTTTGCCGTGCATGCGTACCTGCGTACCAGTTATGTGCACCCCTGAATATATATCTCATCTGGCTTGGGAACACCCTGGGATCCCCCAGGAGGAGCTGAAAATGTTACTGGTGAGAGGGAATGAAAAAAGGATGGATGTTTTATTTTCCTTATGACTGCTCCATTCATTTTTCCTTTCTTTGTTTACTTGTTTGCTGTCTACTCAGTGCTTCTTACTCCATTCCTTCCTTCCCTTCTCCTTTTCTCCACATGAGATGAACAGTGGTTATGAAAACATAGCAAACTTCAAAACATATTACATTAACCTACTGATGATGTGTTTTAATAATTGTTATTTTTATTCTCCATCAGTGCTGCTCAGAGTCAAACAACACTGGTGTCCAAACTGCAGGGCCTGCAGTGCCACTTCACCTGGGATCTGGACACCAGCAGGGCCAAACTTTTACGTTTCAGGGAAACGTTTGAGGATTTTGGCACCGAGGACGGACACAGCTGGCTGGGTCACATTTACAACCTGCGGGGGTTCATTGAATACAAGCTGGGATTCACTGAAGAAGCCCAGAGTTTCTTCAACAAGGCTACAGAGGCCTTCTGCCAGATAAGAATTGCAGATGAGGGTCCCTGGTTAGTGGTGAACTACGGGAACCTGGCTTGGCTGCACCACCACCTGGGAGACCCAGCACAGAGTGAGGCTTACCTGACAAAGGTCGACGCCCTGATGAATGAATATCCATCTCCATCCCAGGACAAGCTCCACCCAGAGATCTGCGCTGAAAAAGCCTGGACTCTCATGAGGTTTAGCACAGATAAAATGCCGCTGGCTCTAGATTACTTCCTGAAGGCCATCGAGATGCAGCCGGACATGGTGGAGTGGAACACCTGCCATATCTTAGGGTTAATGTTTGCTTCAGAGCACAGCAGCACAGCAGTGGGGGCTGACATCTTGGAGAAAATGAGAATCGCCAAAGAAAAGGATCCAGAGAACTTGTACCTCGCAGTTCACTACCTCGACCAATGTGCTAAGAAAGGAGAAAGAATTGAAGATGAAGCACGTGAGCTAGCCAGGGAGGTTTTGAGAAATCCTGTCAGCAGCTACAGTGGTATTAAACCATTACTTATTGTTTACAGAAACTATTTATCTGTTGATGAGGCCATTGATTTGGCAGAGGAGGTTCTGAGAAACCATCCAGATGAGCGTTATCTGAAGGGATGTGCTGCACTCTGCTACAAATGGAAGATCTTTGACAATGACAGTCTTCCAACACAAAGCCTGATGGACAGAGTAATCAGTCTCCATGAAGAGATGATTTTTCTTTACCCTCATTCCTCACTTAAGAAGAAAATAGACCTTGCAGATATATATGCAAAGTCAACTAATGGCCTAGCTAAAGCTGAGCAGATATACCAGGAACTGCTAGAAAGGGATCTTGAACCTGTAGATAAACAGATGCTTTACTACAACTACGCACAACATTTAAACTTCTATGGACAGGATCGCAACAGGTCACTCGGATATCACATGCAGGTGGCAGAGATACGGCAACAATCCATCTTTCGTGAGAAAAGCATCAAAGTTCTGGTGAACAGTAGAGACAGAGGCAGGGGCAGAATGTGTAGAGAAATAGAGGAGTTTCTGGAAAACCTGCAAGAGCCATAGTGTTTTTAACAGCACTGGTTCTGAATCCAGAACAAATATAGGTATTGCATTAGCAATAACATCTGTATATACTTATTATTTTGATTACTTACACGTTAATTAAGTTGCACGTTTTTTCTCTCTTGGTCGTGTGGTCCAGAAGGCAGCAACACCCACACTCGCAACATATAATATACGATCAACTCATTGTTGGTTTTAGTCTATAAATGGCTAACAAACAAAAGAACCTGTATATTTTGAGCTGTCTCCTTTTAAGGCAGGTTTCAACAAGTGTTCATTGAAGACAACACATATCTAAATACCTATACATTAGCACTGAAAAACTGCCAGCTGTAGTACACAAGTACAAATGTGTTGTAAATGTTAGTGAATAATAAAACTTGGATTTGTAATGCAGCTTAATTTGTTCTATCACCTGAATTACAGCCAAATGCAACTGATGTATGTAAGCTGTGTCTCAGTTGTACACTCTATAAATACTATGAAATATACATTACTAAGACATTCTGTTGGACGTCAACCAAACTACAACTTTTAAAGCTACTGCCAACATTATATTTGAAAACCTTTAGAGAAGCAAAACATTAGTTAATTCATCGTTTTCCAAAAACTAAAATCACAGTAACACTGAATTTTATGTTTGAGATTTCAGAATAATTCCTTGGAAATAATAATTTGGTACTAATTACAGGGGAAAACAGTAATTTCCTCAAAAGAAATGCTGAAGTTTTTCCCAAGTAAAGATGAATTCATTTATTGATTGATGATTGAAAACTTTATTGGAGCCTTGTTTAATAATATAATTTCCCAAAGACAAAGTATAAATGTTTGCATGTTCAGTCGACCTTTTGGCAATATAGTGTAACATGAAACCCATAGACTGTTGAAAACACAGCTGTAATATTTGTATCATGTCTTATTTAACTTGACAAAGTTCCTTGTAAATAAAATCCCAGGAGCATCATGTCATGTCTCGTCGAGTTTGTTGAGTTTTTCATGTTGTAACTTCCTGTTTTGTTCTCCTTTTTGTACCTCTTGTTTCTCAATCCAGTTCCCTTTACTTCCTGCCTTTGTGTGGTTTCCCGCCATCAGAGAAGCGAAACATGAGGGCAGGGGGGGGAATCTGTGTTTTCATCACTGATAAGTGGTGCAGACAACACAGTACAACTCGACTTCACCTTTTTGAACTTAGGGTGTATTTTTTATTTTAGGGAAATGTTGTAGTGTAATGCGGCTGTAGAGGTGACATACGGCTGTAGAGAGGGCATACGACTGTACTAGACTATGCATGATAACCCTGTGAGCACCTCTCACACAGGCTAGATAAGGATGTGTAATGTCTCGTCGAGTTTGTTGAGTATTTCATGTTGTAACTTCCTGACTTTGCTTGAAACCAGAGCGGGTTTGTTTGCACATTAAGCACAAAGGGTTCGACTCGTGGAGGACAAATAAAAATTCCTCTGTCCACTTTTCCTGAATGTTCCTATGCTCGTCTTGTATGGCTCGTACCTTTCTTTTTTAACGGGAGCAGCTGTTGTCTGTCCACAAACCACATCTCCAGCATCTTCCTCTCGATTTACGGTGGTTTGATGCTCCAAAGACAAATCTTAATTTTCCTCGTTTGTCACGCTTTGTTTCTGTCCAACAGGTGTGCAACTTTTTAATAAGAAATCGATCCATTTTACGTCTGTAGAAACACACGCTAACTAGCATGTAATGGTGAAACGAGTCGTCCGGACTAACGCAGGTTGGTCGTAGTATCCTCCAATTTAAATGTTCAAATTTAGCGATATAAATAATTTTTTTGCAAATGTCCATATTCACAAGCATGCTTATGTTAACATATTTTTAATGAGCTTAAGTTAATTTATTTCTATACTAGCCCACCATGTATCTACCCGTCCAAGAGCACATTCACCATTGTCGTGCTGATAGACCGCCAAAACTGGCAACTCCGCAGTGAGTCAGTGTAGTGCCGAGCAAGTTTAAATATCTTGTTCCTAGTTTATATCTGCATCTTTTATCAATTATTATTACATATTATTTGTGGGCTAATAGAGCAGACTCAGTGCTTTAATGGGTTATATGTAATAGCCCTGCTTGTTTTTAGTGTTTTTATGAAATATCTGTATTGACTCCATAATCATATCTATCACCCCTTTATTTAGCCCACTGCCACGCGAGCCACCAATGGCTTGGCGAGCCGCAGGAGGCTCGCGAGCCGCGCAATGAGTAACACTGCTCTAGAGCACTGATACGAGGACGTGTCTTTTCTGTAACACACACACACACACACACACTCACGCACGCACGCACACGCACACACACACACACACACACACACCAATGCATAAACACTTGAATCAAGCTGTGTGTGTGTGAGTGTGTGAACAGACGTGGTGTAAACGTACCTGAAGTCGAGGCAGAATGATGTCACACATCCTCTCTGAGTGAAGAAGCTCGTCAATGAACTCGTCCACATGCATCAGTTCAAACTCTATTACAAAAAAGAAAAACGATTTCTGAACGATTTCCTCATATATCCACAACATATTCAGAGTTTAAAAACCAACGTTGTCAAAACAAATATTGACATTATGGATCCTGTGGGAGAAAATCCCTGAAGCTTGGGCCGGATGTCCTCAGGATCTTCACCACACTATAACAATACTTCTATATTGCTTTCAAAAATCAACAGAGTTCAAGGAGTTTCAATAGAATAAGAGTTTACTGAAGAATCAACACAGTACAGCAAACACGAGTCGGTCCAAGGAGTGATTGAATAACAAATCACACACCTCTTAGTTTATACATTTTCCTTATCTTTCAAAGTTGACACCATTGTTCCAAAAAGTCAGTGAGTAGAGACAGGAGGGGTAGAGACAGGAGGGGTAGAGAATTCAGACGGTGGCAGGTGTTAGTCAGACACAAGAATACAATTGTCTGTTTCTTATGATGACCTTCAGTTTACCTAAGATACAATGGTCGAGTTTGACGCGTAGGGCTAAAGAAAACATTTCCTATCTGAAAGGAGGCACAGAGAATACAAGTAAAGTTACAGCGATGTGCTGAGCGAGTCAGAAATTAATTAAACCAAGTTTTAAACAATAGTCTGTTGCCTGACTGTCCTGCCAACCTTGACTTTTTAACCACTGTGCACCAGTAGTTATCTTTTTCTTCAAATACTCCCTAACTTTCCCACAGCGGAGAAAAAAAACTGTGTTTTCAAATACTCCTGACAACAGCACATTCTGCTGACACTTTATCTATTCTTACTTAACTAGTGGTGTAACTAGTAACTAATGTTATTTTAGCTGTTAACCTTTACTTTCCATGACCTCACTTTCTGCCTTTACACCATTAAATCTCAGTGTCTGTCGTATAGACTAAAATACTCTAATGATTAACAGTATACAAATATCTTCATGTTTCAGGCAGTTGCTAACTAAAATCATTATTCTGCTTCAAACAATATCCCACAATCCTTCAAGTTAACGAGGATGTTTTCATTCCCTCGCTTCTTTCTTCATTCTTTACTTACTTTTGTCTCTTCGGTGTGTCTTGTTATTTTCCTTATAGGGAGTTTAAAGTGTGTATTTTCTTTCTCATTTTCAATCTTTTTTACGTTTTCTGGTCATTTTTTATCCACACTGACATGGATATAATTCTGGTAGAGAAATTGGAGAAATGCCTAACACATCTATATAATTTAATGAAATAACTATTTTCTTTCCCTTGCTCCTTTTCATCCTTCCTGTCTTCCTTGTTCTCTTCTGTCTTACTCAATTTCTTTACTTTACTCTTCTTCCTACCTTTCTATAACTTCCTTGCTTGTGTGCTCCTTCCTTACCTCTCTCAGCCATCTTTTCTTATCTCTTACCTCATCCCTTTTGGTCTTTCCTTTCATCCTTCTGGCCTCCTTCACTACTTTTTCCCTCCTCTTCTGTTACTATGACACTCCTTTCTTCATCCATTCCTTCCCTTTATCATTTTACTTCCACATTTTTCCTATAAATTTGTCACATACACACTCAAACACAGTACAATGTGTCGTGCAATTATTTTGTGTCAAGCTCCCAAAAGCAACTCACAAAAAAATAAAGAAATATTTTCTTCCTACGCATTCAATGCTGCTTACTCAATTTCTATCTTCCTCCCTTTCTCCACATGAGATGAACAGTGGTTATGCAAACATAGCAAACTTCAGATTATATTACATTAACCTACCAAGGATGTGTTTTTAATAATTGTTATTTTTATTCTCCATCAGTGCTGCTCAGAGTCAAAAAATTAACTCCAAACTGGAGGTCCTGCAGTGTCACTTCGCCTGGACACCAGCAGGTCCTTACCTTTACATCTCAGTGAAAAACTGAAGGACATCGGCACCGAGGAGGGAAACAGCTGGCAGGGTCACATTTACAACCTGCGGGGGTTCATTGAATACAAGCTGGGATTCACTGAAGAAGCCCAGAGTTTCTTCAACAAGGCTACATGATGAGAAACGCAGATGAGTGTCCCTGGTTAGTGGTGAACTACGGGAACCTGGCTTGGCTGCACCACCGCCTGGGAGACCCAGCAGAGAGTGAGAGAGAGCCATCAGGCTGCAGCCGGACATGGTGGAGTGGAACACCAGCCATGTTTTAGGGTTCAAAGCACAGCAGCACAG
The DNA here is from genome assembly GCF_900634415.1 of Cottoperca gobio. Taxonomy (NCBI): domain Eukaryota; kingdom Metazoa; phylum Chordata; class Actinopteri; order Perciformes; family Bovichtidae; genus Cottoperca; species Cottoperca gobio. The sequence goes on along the minus strand of NC_041358.1, from coordinate 6,799,599 downwards.
GGCTGGGGGCTGACATCTTGGTGAAAATTAGAATCAACAAAGAACAGGATCCAGAGAACTTGTACTTTGCTGTTCACTACCTCGAGCAATGTGTTAAGAAAGGAGAAAGAATTGAAGATGAAGCACGTGAACTAGCCAGGGAGTTTTGAGAAATCCTGTCAGCAGCTACAGTGGTATTAAACCCTTACTTAGCGTTTACAGAAACTATTTATCTGTTGATGAGGCCATTGATTTGGCAGAGGAGGTTCTGAAAAAACATCCAGATGAGCAATCAGTCTCCATGAAGAGATGATTTCTCTTTACCCTCGTTCCTCACTTAAGAAGAAAATAGACCTCGCAAATATATATGCAAAGTCAACTAACGGCCTGGCTAAAGCTGAGCAGATATACCAGGAACTGCTAGAAAGGGATCTTGAACCAACAGATGCTTTACAACAACTACGCAACTCATTTATACTTCCAACAACAGGATCGCAACAGGTCAATAAGATATCACATGAAGGTGGAAGAGAAACCGCAACAATCCTTCTTTCGGGAGAACAGCATCAAAGTTCTGGAGAAGATTAGAGACAAAGACAAAGAAATAGAGAAGTTTCTGGAAAAAATATAGGTATTGCATAACCTAAAGGAATCTGTAAGTACTTATTAATCAAGATGTGTCCATTAAAGGCAGGTTTCAACAAGTGTCTGCACTTTCGTAGTTAATGGAAGACAGGCTGTTAAAAAAAATCAGCCATCGATGTGTACGAATCCTTCACTAACACAGATTATTAACATGTTCAAATGTCGTGACAATAATTCAGTATCACATTATTTGTTCAAATAAGTATTGAATGGATGAATTTTCCTTAACTTAGCGTATAAATCTGCTCAGTTTTACACAGCCACTGGTCAATGTTGCAGTGAACTCTTATATTTTGTCTCTTAATTATTTATTTTTTTCTTACTTTTAATGGTGGGGGGGAGGGGGGTGACAGACGTGTAATGTCATATGTCTTCGAAGCTACTGGGTGCCTAAATTTCCCCCGGGATCAATAAAGTATCTATCTATCCGTAACCATGGTGTTTTCCTTTGCACTGTATTGTACATAGTGAACTCTATAGCCTTTGAAATGTGCTTTTCTGAAAGCTTTGAGTTCCATCCATCCAGCCATCCATCGTCTACCGCTTATCCGGGATCGGGTCGCGGAGGCAGCAGCTCCAGTAAGGAACCCCAATCTTCCCTTCTCCGGACCACATCCTCCAGCTCCAACTGGGGGATCCTGAGGCGTTCCCAGGCCAGTGAGGAGATATAATCTCTCCACCGAGTCCTGGGTCTTCCCCGGGGTCTCCTCCCAGCTGGACGTGCCTGGAACACCTCCCTAGGGAGGCGCCCAGGTGGCATCCTTACTAGATGCCCGAACCACCTCAACTGGCTCCTTTCAACATAATGGAGCAGCGGCTCTACTCCGAGTCTCTCACGGATGGCTGAGCTTCTCACCCTATCTCTAAGGGAGACGCCAGCCACCCGTCTGAGAAAACCCATTTTGGACGCTTGTACCCGTGATCTCGTTCTTTCGGTCATGACCCAGCCTTCATGACCATAGGTGAGGGTAGGAACGAAGATCGACCGGTATATTGAGAGCTTTGGCTTCTGGCTCAGCTCTCTTTTCGTCACAACGGTGCGGTAAAGTGACTGTAATAACGCCCCCGCTGCTCCAATTCTCCGGCCAATCTCTTGCTCCATCGTCCCCTACAAGACCCCGAGGTACTTGAACTCCTTCACTTGGGGTAATGGCTCATTCCCTACCCGTAGTAGGCAATACACCGGTTTCCTGCTGAGAGCCATGACCTCAGATTTAGAGGTCCTGATCCTCATCCCAACCGCTGCACACTCGGCTGCGAACCGATCCAGTGACTGTTGAAGGTCACAGACCAATGATGCCATAAGGACCACATCATCTGCAAAGAGCAGCGATGAGATCCTCAGGTCACCGAACTGCAACCCCTCTCCTCCACGACTACGGCTTGATATCCTATCCATGAAAATTGTGTACAACTTGCAATGTCTATGTAAGACTGAGGTAGCTGTATTAGACTGTACCTACAGTGTGAGACTAACTACAGTAAAATCAGTAACTGAGGCATGGCAGGAGTGATCATTTAGTGGAATTTATTCACACGAAAGCTTCTACCTTCAGGCTTTGTCTTTCCTCCTCTAAGAGGAACTCGCCTTCTCCGTGCATCAAAAACTGACCTGCTTCAGCTCTCTCTTTGGTCAGGGCGGTGGTGATCAGCTTAGTGGTTAGGGTGCGGATGCATGGGATGCAGCAACATCCACACAGGATTAGTATACCTATCATTATCGGTATGATCAACAGAACGCTCAACACCATCATCTTATACTGACCAAACCAACGTTCCATGGAGCTTGTGAAGTAATTCTCTACCCCACTATTTGAGGCTAGCTCTTTGCTGAGTGCGCTGAGTCCTTCCAAGGCTCTGGTAATGGATCCATCAGGGGCTGTGTTATTTGGGATGAAAGTACAACACATAGATCCAAACAATTTGCAGACACCCCCTTTTTCAGCCAACAACATGTCTAATGCAATTCTGTTCTGATATGACATCAGGCTAGTCTGCCCTAATTGCTCATGCACTCCAGTGAAAGCATCTACGGTGTTGTTTGCGTATCTCTGCTGGTTGTAATAAAGGTAATTAATCCAAGCTACATTTTTGTTGACAGTCACTTGAACGAAAATGGACTCAAAACCCGCTGCAATTTCATTTCTAGCTTTGAATTCGTCAGGGACACCACGTTGTACTCCCATGGAGTCCATGTAAATTGTGGAGCTGAAACTTCCACTGGGAATATAACGTTTACCTCGACTCAGGAGCTCATTCCCACTAGACCGACCGGAGAGTTCTTCAGCAGAGATTGGCAGGATGTAGAAAGGCATTACCAACTGTATCAATGCACAAGTACCTACCCAGTCTGGCGGTAGGGCTGGATGCAAAGTGTTTGTACCACAGTACCACCATACATCAGCTCTGGCAAATTCCATGACAGACATCTTTGCTCCAAACAACATCCCTCCGTGGGAAACCCTTAAAGTGGAATTACACCATTTCAAATGTCCTACCTGAGTGCCTGTGCCACTGGTCTTGGTGATACACTCATAATCGCCGTCATAGGCCGAAAAATGAGGTGGAATGGAGTCAATTCTGGTCACTGGATACAACAGGGCCAGAGAGGTGCATCCTGCGGGACTGACAAGAGTGTACAAAGCATACATACACTGGAGACCTGCTGGGTCATTACTCAGATTCAATGGAAATGGAATAGTAGCTAAACTAGGTCTAGCAGCGGCGCATGCAACACAGTTTGCTTGACTACTCTGTTCAACGGAGTATCTCACCCAATCCAGCCATGCATTACTGTCCTGATATCCTGTCTCCACTGCCATTGTTTCTTTAAGATTAGTGATGTTCAGATAAGTCACACTCATTTTCTTCTTTGCTAGTCCGGTGTACGTTTTCTGGGTCTTTTTCTCAAGAGGGATTAAGCTTGGCTCTATTACCTTCAACCAAAACATGAACAGTGGGTCTTTGGGATTCTTTGATATCCCTAAATAGTACAGGCCAGAATCAGAGAGTTCAGGGTGGAAAACTGTGATGACCACAGGGTTACAATTTGTCGGATGCCCATTACCGGGCAGAGTTCTTGGATCAGGATTAGGATTAGGTGGTTGATTAATGATTCTCCATTTTTCAACCAAGGGGTGGTCTAGATTAATCCATCCCCCGTTTGAGTGTGCAAACACATCGGGATAATGACAGGGAGGCATACACAGATACTTGGCTTTGTTGGAATCGCATTGTGTGTTCCATTCTCTACCGTCAGCAGACATCATGGTGTTTACATCAAATTCAAACGAGGTGATCTTGTCTCTCTCTACTGTAACGGTAATCCCACCGTCCTTAATATCTACGGCTTCGTTGTTTTTCATGCTTCTCATGCGTCTCACTCGTCGCGTTAGTATGGTGTTAGGGGGTGCAATCTCATTAGGGAATCGTTCAGTCACATCTTGGATTTGTTTAGTTGTCAGATTGTCTGGTGTGTAGTAAACTTCATTTGGGCAAAGATTAGCTACTCTATTGCTTGGTTCCTTACTTCCTACGCTCAGTGTCAAGGGGAGCATTATGACAATTGTGAGCAGTGCTAACCCAGCTATCATCTGAGGGTCTCCCCATGGAGAGATTTTCTGGTACACTATTACCTCCACTTTTTTGTCTTTTATTGGTGGCATTTTTAACTGGTTTTATCTGCTATCTGCTCACTTAGACGGACAAACAAATAATTGTGACAAGTGAAACTTAGATTAATCTAAGGACAATTTATCCTCTGGTGCTGATTCTAGATTCACAAATCAATTAGTCAGTACTGTTTTGTTCCAGCAGGTTCAAATCTTGACTAATTTCTGCTAAACAGCGAGAAGGCGCCAGTGCAGGTACACAATGTGTGAGGTGGTGCCAATTAGCTCCTGTTTTACCTTTTACCCGGAGCGCGTGTGAAGTACGTTCTGTCACCTCCCACGGTCCAGTCCACCTAGGTTCAGACCACTTTCTTTTGTGGACCTTGACCCTTACCCAATCACCTGGTCCAACAGGAGTCTCTGGTGGTTTGTCAGGTTTTTCTGCTGCTGCTTCCACCTGTGTAGACAAAACTTCGATGATTTTAGCCAAAGCCTTGACATATTCATCTGCCTCAATCTGCCATAGATCTAATACAGGACCGTGCCCTCCTTCGCGTGGAGGGCCAGGCATTGGTCTACCGGTTAACAGTTCATGTGGAGACAATTGTGTTTGACTGCTTTGTGAGGATCTCATTGACATGAGTGCCAAAGGTAGGGCATCTACCCACTTTAACTTGTTACCATAACATGCTTTAGCAAGTTTTCTTTTGAGCGTTTGATTAGCTCGTTCTACCAAACCCTGTGATGCCGGATGATATACTGACCCAAATTTGTGTGTTATGCCAAAATACTTTTCTACTTCTTCAAGCTTATGGCTCGTGAAGTGTGTCCCATTATCTGATCGTATGCAACGTGGAACTCCATACCTTGGTATGAGTTCATTTTTTAACCATTTGATTACAGAATTGGCATCTTCTTTTTTGCAGGGAATTGCTTCAATCCACTTAGTGAAACGATCGACCATTACCAAAACATATCTGTACCCTCTTACCACATTTTCTGCTCCCATGTCTGTATAGTCAATACATATCTCTTTGAATGGTGCGTCTGGCACTGGAAAACGACCCATAGGACACTTGTATGTTCTTTTATTGTTAAATTTACAACAGGTATCACATTCTGTTACAAAGTTTTCAACCATCTCTTTCATAAATGGGTGCCACCATTCTACCTCTATGTCCCTTGTTGTTCTTAGTTTTCCAACATGCGTGGGGCCATGGGCTTGTTTGATCAACAGGTGACATAGTTTAGCTGGTGCCACGAGTCTGCCATCATGAGCTCTCCAGATTCCTTCAGTCTTGGTGGCTCCCTTATGAGCCCATTGATTATGCTCATAGACTCCTGCTTGTGCTTGCATTTCTTTGATGCTCTCCAAAGTGAGTTGCTCTTGATTTTCACTGTTCAAACAAATCATTTGCTGAGTGTAGCCGCCTGCTACTTTAGCTGCCTTGTCTGCTGCATCATTTACTTTTGCCACTGCTGTATCAGTTTTCTGATGACCTTTGCATTTCATTATAGCAACATGTGATGGCAGCAGTGCCGCTTTCAGTAGGGCTCTTAATGCTTCAGCATGTTTGACAGGATTTTTGGATGAAGTCAGGAAACCTCTTCTCATCCACTGGGGGCCGTCAATATGGACAGCGCCATATGCATAAGCAGAGTCTGTGTATACATTTATTCTCTGGCCTTCTCCGTGTTTCAATGCTTGTGTTAACGCGACTATTTCTGCAAGTTGTGCAGAGGCTGGCTGTGGAATGATGTGTGCTTCCAAAGTTTGTGTGTTTTCTCCACTTTGTTGCACTACAGCATAGGAAGCTACATTTCCTTCATCTCCTTTGTAGCAGCAGCCATCACTGTATAGAATTTTATCTGTATTATTCAATGGTTCGGTTTCCAAATCTGATCTAATTTTAAGATCTTGTTGTGAGACAAATGCACAGTCATGTGGGTCATGGTTTTCTGAATTCAGTCCTGTTGCCATGTTGATTGTCCCTGCCACATATGTGATGTGGGGCTTAGTTAGTGTTTCTTCTATCTTTACTTTTCTAACTGGAGAAAAGGTGAACGCTTGTGAGTTTAGAAACGCCACTACATCATGTGTAGTGTTTACTTTGAGAGGGTGGCACATCACCACGTGTGCAGTCTTTTGAATTGTCTTTGCTAGAGCAGCCAGGTGTCTTGTACAACCTGTTTGTCCTTGTTCAACATTGTCCAATTTTGAGCTGTGGTACATCAGTATATGTCTTTCTCCCCCTTTTTTCTGAAACAGGACTCCATTTACCATCCCTCCTGTTTCAGAAACATCCAAATGAAAATCATCATTGTAGTCTGGGGAGCATAGATGTGCAGCTTGTCCCAAGGCTTGTTTAGTCTTAGTGAAAGCTTCTTCGCCTTCTGTAGTCCAGATGAGCTCAGCAGTGAGGTTTCTGTTTCCTGCTTCTGAGAGCATGTCTCTGAGTGGTTGAGTCAGATTTCCATAATCTGGTACATGAGTCCTACTGTAACCCGTCAATCCAAGAAATGCCAACATGTGTTGTACTGTCTTAGGTTTTCCATGTGATAGGATTGAGGTCTTTTGTGCATTGGTTAGAGTCAGGCTGTTTGCAGAAATGAGTCTTCCCAAGAAAGTGACTGATCTTCTTGCAACTTGAGTTTTTTCTTTCTTGACTTTGTATCCTGCTTCTGCAAGTAGTGTAAGGAGATTTGCTGTGGCTTCCAGGCAGGATTCAGCACTAGTGCCTGCGAGCAGCAAATCATCAACGTACTGTATCAGAGTTACACCTGGTGGCAGTTGTTGTCACGTCTGTGCCTGAACTCGCACCTGCCACGCCCCCCTCTGTCTCCACTCACTCACCTTCACTGCATCCACAATCACCGGAATACTGATTGCCAGCACCTGTGTTCACAGCATAAAGTCTCCTCACTCCCTTCACTCCGCATCTGGCCTCGTACAAAGTGGACTAAACCCCATGGACTTCCTCCCCAGATTCTGCAACGCGATTTTCCTGCCTTTTGCCTTTTTGCCCGTCTGTCTGCCTGATCCCGGTATCGTACCGTTTTCTGTTTGCTCCGTTGGTTCTCGTTTGTTCCGAGTTCGACTCGTGTACCTTGTTTTGACGCTCCCTGTTTTGTACTTTTTAGTTCACTGTGCTTTCACGCCAGTCTCCTTATTTTCCAGTGCTTAGAGCCTGAGTATTCCTGAGTTCCTGATCCTTGTGTTCACCCCTCCCCTGTCTGTATGGTGTTTCCATCTGCTCGCTGGCTGAGCCTAATAAACTATTGTCAATTCCATCTCTGAGTCCTGACGTCCGTGACAGAAGGCCAGATCTACAAAACGATGGATTCAGCCAGCGGAGCCACCTCCGCTTCCTCTGTCACCCCCGCTCCCACCGCCACGGGAGACCCGTTCCAGGGTCTCGTCGAGGAGATGCGTCGCGGTCTCCTCGCCGCAGTCAACACCATGCCCGCTCCAGCGCCTGCTCCTGCCCCGGTCGCCCACACCGACCGAGCCGTGCGACCGCCTCCGTTCACCGGGACCTCCTCATCTGCGTGCCGCGGATTCCTGTTCCAATGTGACCTCATCCTGGAGATGGAACCCAATCGCTACCCCACCGAGAGATCGAAGGTGGCGTTCGTCGTCTCTCTACTCCAGGGTAGAGCACTCCAGTGGGCAGAGTCCGTGTGGCAGCAGAGCGGGCCCATCACTGCTTCCTATGCTGCTTTTGTGCAGCACTTCAAGGAGGTCTTCGACGCACCACCAGGCGATACTTCGACGCAGGTGCGCCTTCTCCGACTTCGTCAAGGCCGTACGCCGATTTTGGAGTATACCCTGCAGTTCCGCACGCTGGGGGCCGAAAGTGGCTGGAACGAGGCGGCCCTGTTGACCGTCTTCAGGCAAGGATTAGAGCCAACCCTCCGACTCCATCTCTCCGGTTATGACGACTCGGTCGGGCTGGAACGTTTCATCCAGCTCGCCATTCGGGTCGCCAACCGCCGTGAACATTGCCTACAAGACCAGCCACTGCATACTGTCCAGTCCCGAGCGCTGCCCGGTGAGCCTGTGCCTCGTGGGAGAATCTACCCCCTCGCTTTGCCTGAGCTGAAGGCCATGGAGGAGTACGTGACTGAGGCTCTTCAGCAGGGCTACATTCGTCACTCCACCTCTCCGGCTGCTTCTAGTTTTTTCTTCGTGAAGAAGGACGGTGGACTTCGGCCCTGCATTGATTACCGTGGTTTAAATAAGATCACCATCAAGAATCGTTACCCTCTTCCCCTCGTTCCATCGGCTCTGGAACAATTGCAAGGAGCACAGATGTTCACGAAGCTCGACCTCCGGAGTGCATACAATCTGATCCGGATACGTGAGGGGGACGAGTGGAAGACGGCCTTCATCACCCCTAGTGGCCACTACGAGTATTGCGTCATGCCCTTCGGGTTGGCCAACGCCCCTTCTGTGTTCCAGGGTTTTATGAACGAGGTGTTCCGGGAGTATTTGCATCGGTTTGTGATAGTGTACCTTGATGACATCCTGGTCTACTCTCGGAACGAGACCGAACATTCCCATCATGTGTCCCTCGTTCTTCACAAGCTCCGTGAACACCACCTCTTTGCCAAGGCTGAGAAGTGCTCCTTCCACTCTGATCACATGTCTTTCCTAGGGTACAACGTCACTGCCTCCGGAATCAGTATGGACGAGGGGAAAGTGGAGGTCATCAACACCTGGACCCCACCTAAGACGGTAAAAGAGCTACAACGATTCTTGGGATTCGCCAACTTCTATCGCCGGTTCCTAAAGGGCTACAGCCAGATTACTGCTCCCCTGACCACACTTCTCCGAGGTAAGCCGAAGTCCCTGTTATGGAACCCTGAGGCAGCCGCTGCATTCGCCCTGCTGAAGAGAACCTTCATGTCCGCACCCATTCTCGCCCTGCCTGACCCCAGCATTCCGTTTCTAGTGGAAGTAGACGCCTCCAGCACGGGAGTGGGTGCGGTGCTGTCTCAGCGCTCGGGCGTTCCACCTCGTCGCCATCAATGCGCCTTTTTCTCAAAGAAGTTCACCCCGGCGGAGCTAAATTACGATATTGGGAATCGAGAGCTCCTGGCAGTAAAACTAACGTTAGAGGAGTGGCGACACTGGCTAGAGGGGGCGCGTCATCCTTTCGTCGTGCTCACAGATCATAAGAACTTAGAGTACATACGTCAGGCACGTCGTCTGAACCCCCGACAAGCCAGGTGGGCCCTCTTCTTCACCCGATTTGATTTTACCCTCACGTACCGTCCAGGACCCAAGAACATCCAGGCGGACGCTCTCTCTCGCATCCATGACGCGCCGGAGTGCGTCGAAGAGCCGGAGGGCATCTTACCATCTCGCCTGATCGCTGCCCCGATCATATGGGCCCTGGACGAACACATCACTCAAGCCCAAGTCGATGATCCAGCTCCGCCGGGCACCCCAGCCAATAAGACATACATCCCAGCCACTCTGCGAGATCAGGTAATGGAGTCTACTCACAGCTCACTGGGCACAGGTCACCCTGGGGCCAATCAAACCCTTTCACTCCTGCAGGAACGCTTCTGGTGGCCAGGCATGGCTAAGATGGTCAGAAGGTTCGTAGCCGGATGCGCGGCATGCGCCATGGCGAAGACTCCTCGCCAGTTACCAGCCGGCAAATTACAACCTCTGCCCATTCCCCAGAGACCATGGTCACATCTAGGCGTAGACTTCGTCACAGACCTGCCTCCATCACATGGGTTCACCTGCATTTTCATTATAGTAGATCGTTTTTCAAAATCCTGTAAACTCATCCCTTTAAAACGTATTCCCACAGTTGCCGACTCTGCCTCCGCCCTGTTTGACCATGTCTTCCGCCATTTCGGTCTACCAGAGGACGTGGTCTCGGACCGTGGACCACAGTTCATTTCCCGGTTCTGGAGAGCCTTTTTCTCGCGCCTAGGTGTGACCGTGAGCCTGACGTCTGGTTACCATCCACAGACCAATGGGCAGACTGAGAGGAAAGTGCAAGAGGTCAGCCGGTATCTACGAACCTTCTGCCACAACCATCAGCACAGCTGGAGCCAGTTTCTCCCTTGGGCCGAGTACGCACAGAATTCCCTCCGTCAGGCCACTACGGGGCTCACCCCTTTCCAGTGCGTACTCGGTTACCAACCACCACTGTTTCCCTGGACGTGCGAACCTTCCACAGTCCCCGCTGTTAACCACTGGTACCAGCAGAGTGAGAGGGTCTGGAACGAGACACATCACCACCTGCAGAGGGCAGTCCGACGCCACCAACGCCAGGCTGATGTCCGACGGGGACCTAACCCCGCCTTCTCCGTCGGGCAGAAAGTTTGGCTCTCCACCAGGGACATCAGGATGCGACTACCCTCTCGCAAGTTAAGTCCTCGCTTCATTGGTCCCTTTCCCATTATCAAGCAAATAAATGCGGTCGCCTTTAAGCTCCAGTTGCCACCTCACTACCGTATACACCCAGTATTTCATGTGTCTCTCCTGAAACCGTATCACCCTCCAATCACTTCTCCCTCTTCTCCCTCAGAGCCTGGCGTGAACGAACCCCCCCCTGCCGCTCCTGCTGGAAGAGGGTCCCGTCTACGCCATAAGGGAGATTCTGGCGTCACGACGTCATCGAGGCCGCCTTGAATACCTCATCGATTGGGAGGGCTACGGTCCTGAGGAGAGAGCCTGGGTCCTTCGTGACGACATCTTGGACCCGGCCCTCCTCGAGGTCTTCCATCGAGACCACCCGCACCTCCCAGCACCCCGAGATCGTGGTAGGCCGAGACGACGACTCCGACGTCGGGACCCTCGGCCCGCTGGAGCGGTCCCTGGAGGGGGGGGTAATGTCATGTCTGTGCCTGAACTCGCACCTGCCACGCCCCCCTCTGTCTCCACTCACTCACCTTCACTGCATCCACAATCACCGGAATACTGATACACCTGTGTTCACAGCATAAAGTCTCCTCACTCCCTTCACTCCGCATCTGGCCTCGTACAAAGTGGACTAAACCCCATGGACTTCCTCCCCAGATTCTGCAACGCGATTTTCCTGCCTTTTGCCTTTTTGCCTGTCTGTCTGCTTGATCCCGGTATCGTACCGTTTTCTGTTTGCTCCGTTGGTTCTCGTTTGTTCCGAGTTCGACTCGTGTACCTTGTTTTGACGCTCCCTGTTTTGTACTTTTTAGTTCACTGTGCTTTCACGCCAGTCTCCTTATTTTCCAGTGCTTAGAGCCTGAGTATTCCTGAGTTCCTGATCCTTGTGTTCACCCCTCCCCTGTCTGTATGGTGTTTCCATCTGCTCGCTGGCTGAGCCTAATAAACTATTGTCAATTCCATCTCTGAGTCCTGACGTCCGTGACAGTTGTAAGCTGCTTAAGTCTTTTTTCAGAGCTTGATTGAACAGTCCTGGGCTGTCTTTGTAGCCTTGTGGCATTCTGTTGTAGGTGTATTTCTGTCCTTTATATGTGAAAGAAAATATGTCTTGTACTTCAGGGTCCAATGGTAGAGAAAAGAAAGCATTAGCCAGATCTATGACTGTGAAGTATTTGTGTTCAGGATTGAGATTTTGAAGTGCCACATATGGGTCTGGAACAGGTATATTTTGTGACACCGTAGCAGAGTTGATTTTTCTTAGATCATGAACCATTCTCCAGCCTTTGTTGCCAGCTTTTGGGACTGGTAAAATGGGTGTGTTCCAGATGGAGTTTGAGTGTCTGATTACACCAGCTTCTAGGAGTCCATTGATTGTTGCTCCTATTTCTTCAACCTGCTCTCTTTTTAGGTTATATTGCGGTAACCAACATGATGATTGTTCTGTTTTGAGAGTCACTGAGACCTCATGATGAGGCGAAAAAACCTACATCAGTCTCCAGTTGTCCACAAATATGATGGGATATCTTTGAGTGTTTCTTCTGTGTCAGGATGGTTGGTGTGTTCTCTTCCATGGTCTCTTTCCAATTCTTGTTCTTTCAAGATGCCAACATCCATACTGTGGTGAGTGATTTTCCACATCGTCTCATCTTCTGCTCTCCATACGCAGGCAATATTGGTTGGGAGCCAGTTGATTGACAAGGCTCTCTTTATCATGGGACCTAGGGACCTTGCTTCAGATCCTACTGCCAATGCCAGTGTGATATGTGGCACTGCTTCAGCTGATAATGCATACCATTGCAGTTGTTCTTTAGTGAGAGCACAGAATGCAGCTACACCTTGAGGTCCCACGTAGATGTCCTTGACTTCTATTTGCTCCTTTGTCATGTTTCTTTCTTCCTCCCAGGCTTGTTGATACTCTTCGTCAGGTTGACGCAAGTAGTTATAGGTGCAGTGTAAAGGATCAAGTGGAGGTCCATATGGAGCTAATGTGTTGATCCAAGGCTTCCATTCCATGTAAGTCTTCTGGACTCCTGGAGTGTCTTGACCTTCTGTCAACAGGCGGCTCCAATACACTGTTGTGGTAGTTTCTTCAATGTCTTGGGTAGGGCTTGATGTCATCACCAAGATCCTTTGATCTGTTTGATACTGTCCATGCAGAGGTATTTGTCCAGGAAACTGTAGAGTCAGTCCATCACTGGAACATAGAATTTGTGCTCCAGTTTTAACCAGCAGGTCTCTACCCATCAGGTTTACAGGACACTACTAAAACTTTGCTGTCCTCTTCCTCCTGCAGGACCTTGCTGTCCTCTTCCTCCTCTTCCATAGGTGGGATATCCTCCTCCTCTACTGTTAGGGAATCCTCCTCTTCCTTGGTAGGAGTTTCCTCCTCCTTGTTGCCCATACTGGTGGCAATCTTTGACCCAGTGAGATGCGCTTCCACAATTAAAGCATCCCTGTGGCGGAGCTCTTTCATAATTTCTGTAGCGGTTGTTACCCCCTCTCCATGCTCCTCTGTTTGGTACTTGCCATGGAGGTCCATTCTGAGGAACTTGTTGCTGTGTATGAGTCTGTATTGTTGTTTCTGGGAATTCTCCAGTATCGTACTGTCCCATTAACATCTGTCTCTTATCTTTCTTATTTCTTGAAGCCTCAGTGTCTTTCTCAGCCATTTGAGCCTTTGCCAATCTGCTGGTGATTGTCAGATGTTCTTCTTCCTTCTGCACTTCTGTTTGCCTGTGTTGCTCGTCATGATGCACAAGGTGCTCTCTCCAAAGTGCATTAGGCATTGAGTCTAGTCCCACCACACTCTTCAGACAGTTTTGGACATGAGTAGATAGGGCCTTTATCACTGCATGTCTCCACAACATGGTACATGATGGAGAGATGTCATGTCTTTCTCCAGTGCTGTCTAACCAGACGCCTTCGCTTCTTTTCAGGAAAGCATGCATTTCTTCATCATTTCCTTTCTTTAGGCCTGTCACTGCTGTTATGCTGCGGGTGGTGGGAAAAGCGTCTCTCATAGCATCCCAGTAATGATTCCTGTGAGGATTGAAGGATTTTTCATCGTCCTCGTTATTGCATCCAGCGATGAGATCCATGTCTTCCAGTCTGCCCATGAGAGTCCTCAAATCTCCCACACACACGATCTCCTGCTGTGTATTTCTCAAATTCATTAATCCATTTCTGTGCTCCTGAGGTGAGGTGAGGGGAGGCAATTTGGCCGCCAAACTCTCCAAATCACGATGACTCCAAGCGTGGTATACCATGGGTCCTCCTGGTGTTGCCATGAGTGGCATCTGTTGTGCTGCTCTTTGCTCTTCCATCTTATTTCTGGTTCTAGTCGAAATTGACTGTTCTTTCATCTTCAGTCGTCCTTCTACAAAGTATGTCTTGAAGTCACTCTTTTCTTCTGGGGAAATCGTGCTGAGACTCCTTTCAGAATTCCTTGAGCTTCTTCCAGCTTGTTCAAATTCTTCTTCATCCTCATCAGTTTTATCTTCTTCATACTCTGGTCCCTCCTCGCTTGTTGCTTCTTCCTCCAGTTTTTCCAGGCTGTCATAACCCATTCTTTGGCGTGTACCATCATGTTTGATAATTTCTTCCCTTCTTATTGCATCTTCTTTGCGTCTTTCATCCATTCGTACTGCTTCAGCTACCAGTATTTGCTGTTTGTTTGAAATGGTGTAATCATGGAAAACTGAGTATGAATTTGGGGTGCGTAGTACCTCTTTATGTGGATTTGGAGCAGGGTGAGCAGCAAAATGAGAGGGAGAGTGGGCGTTGAGTAGCTTTTCCTCAAATTTTTCCTCGAGTAGTTGGACATGTTTCATCAGGTGCTCTAGTCGTTTCTCTGTTTCTCCCTCCTCTACTTCCAGACATCCTCCCTTTATGCCCATCATGGGTGCCTGTATTGGAGTGGGATTAACAAGATTGTGACTGGGTGCATATGCTGGAGGGGCGGAGGCTTGTGTCAAATCTGGGTAGAGTTGAGGTGTAGGCTGGATAGGTGTAGTTTCTTCATGTTTGGTGCCTTTTTTTTCTTCTTTTGCTTCCCTGATTACACAAATTGTCTCAGGTGCGGTCTGAGGTATGTTCTTGAAGAGTAGAAGGAGATGCATAGCTCTGGATTTTCTGTTTGCAGCTTTCAATGCGGCTTTCTTTACAGCTCCAAATTTTTGTTTTTCTCCTGTCTTCTCCCATGCTGCCATCTTTTGTTGATATTCGCCATTTTCAAATTCGTAAACTGCCCTTCTTTGGTCCTCACTTGGACCTGGTTGATCATCAGTTGGAAACAATCCTCTTTCTTGCCATGCGAGTAGTAGCTTTTCTGTCTTTGCTCGAACCTTCTTTCTTTCACTCGGTTTGGTGCAGGCATCCAATCCTTGGTACATTTGTTCTTTGTACCGTGCTGTGGACACAACCTTGACTTGCTTTGAGCTTTCAGATGGATCCATCATGTTGAAAATTTGAAATTCCTCAAATGTTGTTCAGTCAGTGGAGATACTCAAAATTCAAATGAATTGAGCGCAAAATGAAAATAAAAAGCAAAAAATGTTTATGTTTTAAATCTAAAATAGAAATGAAATCAAAAAATGTTTACGTTTTAAATCTAAAATAAAAATTGGAAGTGTAAATTTCCTAAGTTTAAATCTGGAATCAGAAATAAAAAGAAAACATGGAAATCAAAACCATAAAATGTAAATCTGAAATATAAGTATAATCAAAGGTAAATCAAAGGCAGGACTTATTCAAACTTTTTCTCTAATGGGCAATTTGTGACAATTATTATAATTATAACTCTTATTTGAATTTTGGGTGTAAATTCAATTTTGTCCACCAGATGGTAGCACTGGACCCAGTTCGCTGAAGAGGCTGGCAGTCCGGCAATGAACTGCTCCAGTGCCTCATGCCCGACGACGTCCTCCGCAGAGTTGGTTCCCGGCTGGAGACAGCACCTGGCTGCGTCATCTTCTGCAGCCCAATCGGCAGTGGCCGAACCGGAGTGTTTCCTGGATCGCCCCTCTGGTGGCCGAGCACTGCAGCAGCTCCCACAGGAGGACACGATCTGGCACGCCGTATTGTGGCAAGGGCTTTTCCCCTCCTCTGACCTGTCCCTATTCAGGTGCCAGTGTAGCAATCCCTATCTACAGCCAGATGATATGTAGATAGGAGAGGAGACGTGGGACAGGCTCACAGCTGTTTATTGGTACACTCAAACAAATGCATGTCTTATCAGGTGCTTTTTAGATAGCTCCGAGGTTGCTGACTCCGTCCAGCACCGTGTAATCCCGTGGATTTCTCTCGCTCTGGGTAATCCATGTCTGGGGCTCCAGGACTCAGCCTACTGGAAAATGAACAGAACCAGGCCATCACCATGCATTTTTTATGTGACTGATTACCTGATTCCGTTCAGCTCTCTGGCCTCCAGCTGGGACACTCCCGTCTCCCCCCAGCAGCCGGCGCCCTAACCACACCCCACTGCCACAAAGTAATTTTACATTTCTTTCTTTGATTTTAAACTACACGTTTTAATCTAAAGACTGCGTATGTTGGCACAATGACGATCCTTGCATACCTAAACTGTCACCCGGTTTTTAACAATACTATAAATGCGGAACAGAATTCTAGACAAATGTTACGGCAAGGTGAACAACGCTTATGTGAGTAGAGCCAAACTATTAAAGTAAACATTTGCACCAGTGAATAGAGTCTCTTAAAAGATGATTTCTCCCTACTCAGCAGAGCGTCATAATGTAGGTGCAGGGTGCAGGGTGGTGATGGCCTAGTGGTCTAAGAGCGCCTGCTAAATGACCTGTGTCTCCAGGTAACCGCTGTCCCAGCTCTTCATACTTTCACCAAGGTCGGCGCCATCGCATATGAAACAGACAGGCCACTAATTTTGACAAGAGGCCATTTTTCACACCTCACATTAAGCTGAGAGTAACTGACATTCTGTCAGTGTATACACATACTGAATAGGCTTATATTATGATATCATAAAATTTTATGAGAAGCTGCAGCCATTAAAAAATGTGGCATCTTTGGGTTGAATATTTCACTCAGTGTGACATCATATTCTAAAGAAGAAAAACAAACTAATTAATTTAAATAAACTTAGGAGAAAATATAATGACAAACTTTAATGAGTCATGTCTTAGTTGTTTTTCCAGATATGTGGCTTTAGGTTTCTATTGCTGGGAAACAATAGTCAGGCGGGCGTGTTTAGACAGAACAAAAATGCAAACGTATGACATTCACTTCGACTTCAGTGTGAACATATAAAGCTGCGTGCTCAACAACATCTCATCATTTTCAGCAAAGCAGGAGTTAGACATATCTGACTTTGTACCAGCGAACCTAAAGGTGCATCAAGAGCAAAAACCAGACGAACTGCTGAGTCAAGGAAACAGCCGAATGATGAGGTGAGAAACTGCTTCTGCATTTCAAGTAATGACAATCATTCTGATGTACTTAATATCTTATTATTATTGAGCCCCAGAGATCTAAAATCCTCAACTTTAGTCATGACCTTTGGGTAGTGACCGAAAGATTGAGTTCACAAACAAAAGTGGCCGAAATAATTTCCCTCAGTAGGGTAGCTGGGCTCAGCATAAGTCATAGGGTATGTAAGCTCAGACATACAGAGGAAATTAAGCTTTCCTTCTGCGGTTTTCCGTCCAAATCTTGAAGACTCCGGGGTAGACCCAGAACACGCTGAGGAAATAATATTTTTATATTATAGAATAGAATTTATATATCTCATCTGGCTTGGGAACACCCTGTGTCACGACGCTGGATTTGCGTTTCCTGTTTTATTTTGAAATGTTCCCTTCCCCTTGTGTAATGTCTTGTATTACTTCCTGCCCTTGTGTATTTGCCTTTCTCCCCCAGTTGTGTCTCGTTCCCTTCATTAGTTTCCTCCTGTGTATTTGCCTTTCTCTCCCAGCGTCCCAGTGTCTTGTTCACTCATTTAGTGTCTGTGTGTATATATCCCTGTCTGTCTCAGTGTTCTTTGTCAGTTCATTATTTTTGTTACTCTCATGTTCTGCTCATGCTATCCATGTTGCCGTGTGCGTCCCTCGTGTACCCTTGTGAATCTTCGTGCTATCCTGTGTCAACCCTGGTTCGTGTTTTCAGTTCTATTTGTTACCTCGTTTTATATATTGGTAAGCTTTTACTATATAAAGCTCTCTTTTGTTTAACCTCATCTTGGTTTTTGCATTTGGGTCCTCCTTATTACAAAACGTAACACCCTGGGATCCCCCAGGAGGAGCTGAAAATGTTGCTGCTGAAAGGGAATGAAAGAAAGATGGATGTTTTATTTTCCTTATGACTGTTCATGTTTCCTTTCTTTGTTTACTTGTTTGCTGTCTACTCAGTGCTTCTTACTCCATTCCTTCCTTCCCTCTTCCCTTTCTCCGCATGAGATGAACAGTGGTTATGCACTAATTGCAGACTTCATCACATTAACCTACTTATGATGTGTTTTAATAATTGTTATTTTAATTCTCCACCAGTGCTGATCAGAGTCAAACAACACTGGTGTCCAAACTGGAGGCCCTGCAGTGTCACTTCACCTGGGATCTGGACACCAGCAGGTCCAAACTTTTCCGTTGCAGGGAAAGGTTTGAGGATTTCTTCACCGAGGACGGACACAGCTGGCTGGGTCACATTTACAACCTGCGGGGGTTCATTGAATACAAGCTGGGGTTCACTGAAGAAGCCCAGAGTTTCTTCAACAAGGCTACAGAGGCCTTCCGTCAGATGAGAAACGCAGATGAGGGTCCCTGGCTAGTGGTGAATTACGGAAACCTGGCTTGGCTGCACCACCACCTGGGAGACCCAGCAGAGAGTGAGGCTTACCTGACAAAGGTTGACGCCCTGATGAATGAATACCAATATCCATCTCAGGACGAGCTCCACCCAGAGATCTACGCTGAAAAAGCCTGGACTTTCATAAGGTTTAGCACAGATAAAATGCTGCTGGCTGCACATTACTTCCAGAGAGCCATTAGGATGCAGCCGGACATGGTGGAGTGGCACACCTACCATGTCAAAGGGTTAATGTTTGCTTCAAAGCACAGCAGCACAGGGCTGGGGGCTGACATCTTGGAGAAAATGAGAATCGCCAAAGAACAGGATCCAGAGAACTTGTACTTTGCTGTTCACTACCTTGAGCATTGTGCTAAGAAAGGAGAAATAATTAAAGATGAAGCATGTAAGCTAGCCAGGGAGGTTTTGAGAAATCCTATCAGCAGCTACAGTGGTATTAAACCATTACTTAGGGTTTACAGAAACTATGTATCTGTTGATGAGGCCATTGATTTGTCAGAGGAGGTTCTGAAAAACCATCCAGATGAGCGTTATCTGATGAGATGTGCTGCACTCTGCTACAAATGGAAGATATTTTTCAGTGACAGTCCCCAAAAACAAAGCATGGTAGACAGAGCAATCAGTCTCCATGAAGAGGTGATTTCACTTTACCCTCATTCTTCCCTTGGGAAGAAAATAGACCTTGCAAATATATATTCCAAATCAACTAACGGCAAGGTTAAAGCTAAGCAGATATACCAGGAGCTGCTAAAAAGTGATCTTGATCAGGCAGGCAAACAGATGCTTTACAACAACTACGCAAAATATTTAAACTTCCAAGGACAGGATCGCACCAGCTCACTAAGATATCACATGAAGGCGGCAGAGATACCGCAACAATCCATCTTTCGTGAGAAAAGCATCAAAGTTCTAAAGAACATAAGAGACAAAGGCAAGGACAGAATGTGTCGCGAAATACAGAAGTTTCTGGAAAACCTGCAAGAGCCATAATGTTTTTAACAGCACTGGTTCTGAATCCAGAACAAATTTAGGTATTGCATTACCTGAAAATAATCAGTAAATGAATCAAGCTTTGTCTTTTAAATGCAGGTTTCAACACATGTCTGCACTTTAGTAGTTAATGGAAGACAGATGTTAGATATTGTCACAATATCTAAAAGATTATTTGTAAAATTGTTTATATAGCCTTTGCAATTTGCTTTGCAGTTAGCTTTGTTTTGTGAACTATAAAACTCTTTGATTGGTACTGTAATACTTAACTTGATGTATAAACTGAATATTATCACCAGCTGATTGTATGTATAGAAAATATGTCTCTCTTGAGAATGAGACCCTGTGTCTCAATGAGATTTTACCTATATAAATAAAGGCAAAATAAAAAAATGTCAATCATTGTCTAAGTAAATATGCATTATGTACACCAATAAAAGTTATTTAAGTGTTTTTTTTTTGTTTTGGTGGTTACTATATACAAGAAACTTAAATACATCTGGGGCATCTGTGTTTTTATCACTGATAAGTGGTGCAGACAACACAGTACGACTCAACTTCACCTTTTTGAACTTAAGGTGTGTTTTTTATTATAGGGAACTTCAATTATTGCAAACTTAAACTGTCACCCGGTTTTCAATAATACTATAAATGCGGGATAAAATTCTAGACAAATGTTACGGCAATGTGAACAACGCTTATGTGAGTAGAGTCAAACCCCAGAGCTTCCAAACCCGGACCATAATACGATGCATCTCATATCTGCTTATAGAACTGTTGTCAAACAGAGCAAACCACAAACCAAGACTGTAAACGTTTGCACTAGTGACAGAATAGAGTCTCTTAACAGATGTTTTCTCCCTACTGAGTGGGTTATCAGCAGAGCGTCATAATGCAGGTGTTTCCAGGTAACGCTGTCCCAGCTCTTCATACTTTCACCAGGGTCACCGCCATCACATATGAAACAGACATGCAACAATTTTTACAAGGGGTCATTTTACGCATCTCACATAGCTTTTATTAATTGTATAATTCACATTAGCATGTTTCATGAAGTAAGTCTATGCACCTCAGTTTTGTTGTTTTGTTTTTTGTCAGGGAGAGAATTCAGCTGAGGGGCACAGTGAACTTTTTGGACATACCTGGACCCCCAAGGCTCCACATTAAGCCGACAGGGACATTCTGCAGACAACTGCTGCTCAAAGTGTACACATATACTGAATATGCTTAAATTATGATATCATATTTTATCAGAAGGTGCACCCAGTAAAGAAATGTGGCATCTTGGGGTTAAATATTTCACTCACCAAATATGAATATATACACACATTTAAAATAATCGTTTTGCTTTTCTTCTAAAGAAGAAAAACGATTATTTTAAATACACTTATGAGAGAATATAATCACAAACTTTAATGAGTCAGGTCTTAGTTCATTTTTCAGAAATGTGGCTTTCGGTTTCTATTCCTGGGAAACGATAGTCAGGTGGGCGTGGACAGAGCAAAAATGTAAACATCTGACATTCACTTCAACTTTGCAGTCAACATTTAAAGCTGCATGCTCAACAACATCTCATAATTTACAGCAAAGCAGGAGTTGGACATCACTGACTTTTTTCCAGCGAACCCAAAGCAGCATCAAGAGCTAAATCCAGCTGAACTAAGTAATATTTAGAGAACTGCTGAGTCGAGGAAACAGTTGAATGATGAGGTGAGCAACTGCTTCTGTCTTTCAAGTAATAACAATCATTATGATGTATTTAATATCTTATTATTATTAAGCCCCAGAGATCCAAAACCCTCACTTTTAATAATAATAATAATAATAAATTGAAATTATATAGCGTTTTTCGAGACCTCAAAGCCGCTTTACAATAGTAGGGGAAGTGGGGCCAGGGGTTAGGACGAGGGAAGAAAGGGAAAGAGAAAAGGAATAATAATAATAATAATAATAATAATAATAATAATAATAATAATAATAATAATAATAATAATAATAATAATAATAATAAGTCACTTGAGTCACTTTTCAGAAAATAATATTTTCTTCTGCTCCGGCTCGGTTTGCTGTTATTTTGCATGTGGTGAAACGCCAAAGTAGCTGCTTGATGTCTTTAGTTTTTTTGGACAAGTCTAGTAGTCTACTCCATTGAGTGTTGACAAGAAACAGGTGTAGACGAAATATGTGTTGTTTTGATGACCTATCATGTACGCAAAGGTGCGTAGTGACACAAGTGATGTCACGCTATCCAGATGTTTGCCGTGCATGCGTACCTGCGTACCAGTTATGTGCACCCCTGAATATATATCTCATCTGGCTTGGGAACACCATGGGATCCCCCAGGAGGAGCTGAAAATGTTACTGGTGAGAGGGAATGAAAAAAGGATGGATGTTTTATTTTCCTTTCCATTCATTTTTCCTTTCTTTGTTTACTTGTTTGCTGTCTACTCAGTGCTTCTTACTCCATTCCTTCCTTCCTTCCTTTCTCCTTTTCTCCACATGAGATGAACAGTGGTTATGAAAACATAGCAAACTTCAAAGCATATTACATTAACCTACTGATGATGTGTTTTAATAATTGTTATTTTTATTCTCCATCAGTGCTGCTCAGAGTCAAACAACACTGGTGTCCAAACTGCAGGGCCTGCAGTGCCACTTCACCTGGGATCTGGACACCAGCAGGGCCAAACTTTTACGTTTCAGGGAAAGGTTTGAGGATTTTGGCACCGAGGACGGACACTGCTGGCTGGGTCACATTTACAACCTGCGGGGGTTCATTGAATACAAGCTGGGGTTCACTGAAGAAGCCCAGAGTTTCTTCAACAAGGCTACAGAGGCCTTCTGCCAGATAAGAAATGCAGATGAGGGTCCCTGGTTAGTGGTGAACTATGGGAACCTGGCTTGGCTGCACCACCACCTAGGAGACCCAGCAGAGAGTGAGGCTTACCTGACAAAGGTTGACGCCCTGATGAATGAATATCCATCTCCATCCCAGGCCAAGCTCCACCCAGAGATCTGCGCTGAAAAAGCCTGGACTTTCATGAGGTTTAGCACAGATAAAATGCCGCTGGCTCTAGATTACTTCCTGAAGGCCATTGAGATGCAGCCAGACATGGTGGAGTGGAACACCTGCCATATCTTAGGGTTAATGTTTGCTTCAGAGCACAGCAGCACAGCAGTGGGGGCTGACATTTTGGAGAAAATGAGAATCGCCAAAGAAAAGGATCCAGAGAACTTGTACCTCGCAGTTCACTACTTCAACCAATGTGCTAAGAAAGGAGAAAGAATTGAAGATGAAGCACGTGAGCTAGCCAGGGAGGTTTTGAGAAATCCTGTCAGCCGCTACAGTGGTATTAAACCATTACTTATTATTTACAGAAACTATTTATCTGTTGATGAGGCCATTGATTTGTCAGAGGAGGTTCTGAGAAACCATCCAGATGAGCGTTATCTGAAGGGATGTGCTGCACTCTGCTACAGATGGAAGATCTTTGTCTCATTCTGGATGATTAAAACACGAACCGTCTGGGTGAGCGACTGCGTCTGTAACGAGGCGACGGTGAGCGACGAGGTCGGTCGTTGTCACGGTAACCGTCCCGGCGCCTGTGGGGCTCAGGGGTCTGGAGTCTCTCCGGCTGCAGGCGGGAAAACAACACACGTTTTAAAACCTGTGGAAAGGCACCGCACAATAAACTGTTCCTGTAAGAAGTGGATCAGTCGTTAGTTGATTCATTATTTAAATGTAAAAGGAAAAATGCTAAAAATTTATACTTCAATAACTTACATTAAAACAAAAGTCATCTTGTCATAAATCTATACGGTTTTAATTGTTTTCCAGATTAGTTAAACCAACTTTGTGTATACAGCTGTAACACACCATCACATCCGCGTGATTATAATTCAAGTATTACCATAACCACTCCTGGCGACTAGATACACACATACACCTCTGCCACTTTGTATTTTAAAAAAGTGCAACAATCACCGCAAAGTTCTCCAGAAAGTCCTATGGACCGACTCATCTTGTTAATAAAGTGAGTACAAGTGATCAACATTCGAGGACTTTTTGGCTCTTTCAAATCTCACTACGCTAAGAGTGAGGTGATGCTCGATCACAACTAGCAGACGTATTGTCCGACCACATCGCAAATAAAAAGTGTTCTAAACGGCCACGCTGGAAGGTGGAGAGAAAAAGCCGGTCGTCGTAGAGAGATAGGGAGATAGGGAGATGTGTTATTGTGTAACACATCTGTTTAAATATCAGACCATCTGACTGTCTCCTGGAATATATTCAGTGTTGTTCACATGAAAAATGACAGAACTAACTAACAAATGTATAAAAAAAAGAGTTAGACATCTAGCCATCCAAATGTAGTGCAAGTATGAACTGAATTTACAGAAATCTGCCAAATAAATCCACATATTTATTGTCTACTGCTGTGAGAATATTAGAAGTTAACCACCTCAAGAGAAACAGCTGGTGGGGCGAAGAAAGAAAGAAGAATATGGCATTTCTATTTGTTTCATGTGAGGAAGGTTGCAGTCTCCTCATCCCTCCACAGAGATCTGATGTTTTCTTCTGCTACTACTTTTATTACCTAGAGAGGTTCAAACCCTGCTCCTTTCTCACTCCACATCGCTGACCAATCACAGACATAAAAGCCAAATACTGGACTCTATTCGGGTCAGTTGAGCAGGTTGGGCATCAAATGTTCGATATGATGCGTTATATCAGGGGTGGCCAACCAGTCAGAGGTTAAGAGCCAGAAAT